>NC_052944.1:39363510-39663510 GCF_013358895.1 Oreochromis aureus
ACACATAACAATATATCAAGTAGAAACCCAAATATTCAGTACAAACCAGTGAGCATGTGTGAATCATATGCAAAAGCAGGTCATTAAGAGCGACATTAAAAACAGTAACACTACCAAAAGATTTATTCTATCGCTCCTTTAAAATAGACATACAGCTGCTGAGTAGCTGGACAGTGGTGGTAGTGGTAAGACTACACGGCTTTGGAACTTCAGGTTGGGGGTTCGAGGAACCAGGACACACTGATGAGAGTTGGCCTACTGGAACAAGAAGGCACAAGTGGGCAAGTTATGAGAACACGTCGCTGTGGGAATGTTAGTACATGAGTAACCCCAGCGGAAGGGGTTACGTGAATAGGATGAAGGACCTATGAAATCTTCAATACCAAACACAAATTCTACAGCAAGGGGAGCCAGGATGACAGGTCAGGGGGCAGATATCATCACCCCCACCCGAGATTAGTTACCAAGCCCCAAGTACGATGGAAGAAGAAGCGTTGAGTGCGACAGGAACTGACCTGAAAGAGAGTTCATATATATGTATGTATTAGTGCTGTCAGCGTTAATCTTGTTAAAATTAAGTTAACGCCATAACTGCACTAACGCGGCAAATCTCCATTAACGAGCTTACCGCGGATCGCCCCGTGCGTGGGGCTGCACGGCGTCAACGCGTTAGCACGGTTAGCTCGTGCTAGAAAACAAATATTATATTAAAAGTGCATGGTTTTCTTATTGTGCCCTCAATGCTAAATCTTAAAACTGCATTATGTAAGCTACAAAATGTCAGGTATACAAAACAATAGTGTTGCACATAACTTGCTGGAAATGTGTGGATGCTGCACCGATAGCTACTGTAAAAACTTTTGATAGCTATTGTGAAAAAAAATAGGGCAGATTTAGCTTAGATTTTCCCTACACACATAAAAATCAGTCACACTCACTGATTCCTTTCACCTGTAGTGGACTGGATTCACACAGCAATTACAAAGTGGAGCTCTGTTACAGTTACAGCCACTTCACGTTAAAAATGGTTCCTTGAGGTTGGGGTCTTTGACTTTAATGAAATCCCCACCAGTGATGTAGTCAGTGCAGCCATGAGTGGTGACACACGCCCAAACTCCATGTGATAAACCTCCTGGTACCTCCAGCATTATGTATATTTTTCTCAGCCTGAAATGGACACAGCTCAGGAGAAATATGTTGATGATAGATATTTAGGTAAACAAATTTATTCTTAAATCTTTTCATAGAGGCAAAGGTTCTGTCTTTTTTCATCATTTCTATTTCATAACACAATATATTTACTCCATATCTCCATACAAACTATTTATAGCTGATTTTTTTTTGTTTTTATAATTTTTTCATGTGGATTTTTTCCATGTATTGTTTGAGTTCCTTTTTTTCTTTCAACACTTCTTTCTTTCTCTGAAAACAGCCTTCTCAGCAGGCATGTTTTCAAAGCACCAAGCGGTTGTTTCAGTCTTTAATGGGCATAAATGAAAAGGCAGATCTTCTTTCAGGGCTTCTATATCCTGAGTGTTTACCCTGCACCTCTGGTTATACAGTTTTGAGCAAAGCTGTACAAGAATAAACAAAACGAATCAGAATTCATGTTTTGAGGATATATCATTGAAAGGAGGAACCTGGTGTTATGAAATTGCAGCTGTTTCCCATTTTCTGCCTTCTGATTGTCTGCAGGAACATTTCTGGAGTTTGGATAAAGCCGAGACTAAACTGGCTCCTAAACTGACCATTCAGATCTGGGACAACGACAAGTTCTCCTTTGACGACTACCTCGGTAAAAACCATCACTTTGACTGTCTGTGTTTGTTTTTTCTGGCGTGCCACAATCTGTTTACTGTGGAAAATGAGGTGAGGTCTTTAAAAAAAAATCATGATTTATCTCATCCTGCTGTCACAGCTGGTTGGTCCCAGAGATTTCAGACCCATGATGTGTGTTAAAAACATAATTGGATTTCCTTCACGAAACCTCAGTGAGATCAAAGTCGGAATAAAAGCCATTTCTTCTGTTCTTTGATTTACTGTAAAATGTGTAAATGGATCCATATTCTCCAGGTCAGAAACACATGTGTTCGACTTTGGATGGTTGAAATGCACTTAAGTCATTTGTGTATGACATTTAGACAGATTTCCCCTCATTTCTGGCTCCAAGGTTTAGGAGGTAAATCTATCCAGGGAACCATATGTGCGATGTACGAACAGCTACTGTGATAACATTTATCTTTAGAATTAGCGCTCGCCCGTTTCCACTGCGTCTGCACATTTTACAGCAAGGGAGGGGCTGCTTTTTCTGCTTTTTTTTTTTTTTCTCGAGTCTCAAGCTGTCCAAATTCTGCCTTTCCTTCACCCCTAACGCTGCCCCAGCCCAGTCCCTTAAAATAACTTACCACCGAGATTCTCCCTTTCGCTCCCCCTGCATGGGTTCAGCTTCTTTTCTTTATTTTTGCCAAAGAAGGGAGGATGACAGTCTGTGGACGGAGCGTCCCTCTGCGGTGTGAGACAAGGAGGAAGATGAGGAATCCAGATTCTGACCTGTTCCTGTCTGTCACCGTCTCGCTCTGCTGCAGCGTTTTCTCCCGCTCGACTTTATTCACCTCATAGAGTCTGCGGGTGTGTGGCCACCTCAAAGCATTTTTTCCATGCCTGCCTGTCTTCAGCTCGTCGGCTTGGACCGCCGACTGTTAATCTTCCTGCACGGTGTGCGGGTCAGACACGAGCCATTTTCCTGCGGTCGTACTGTCAAACTGAAGCTAACTCTGGAAAAACACTTCCAGTGGATCTCTGGTCTCTCTTCAGCCCACAACTTAATGTCAACAAAGATCAAACCTTTTACTAGCTACCCTTCACCACAGGGTCGCCAATAATTCACTCAGCGCACGCTCAGTAATTAGTCATTCAGAAAAACTGGCTAAACAGACAGCTGAATCTGCTGAGTTTTAGAGATCTAAGCCTTGCTTGCCCCAAAATATCCATCTTCTCCAACCCTGCTTAACAAATACAGAGTTCAGGCTGTAAAATATTTCGCTGCACCAAAAGTGCAGTTTATCAGCTGACAGAAGACTCCCGGGAATTGTCGTGGTTGACACAGTTTGACTTCCTGGCAGATTTATGGATATTCTCCTGGCAGAAAGTTGTTGTTTTTTTTCTTTCATTGTTTGTGTGATTAGGTCATTACATCGTCACATGAGATGTTAAACCTTGAGCCAATCATAGCTTGACATTTTCATAACTAGTACAATGTCATTAGGAAAGAGCTGCAAGGGAAACAAACATGAAGAGAAACAAGAGGATATTATTGGTGGATGTTGTTGCATGAAAAGGTGCCCTATTGAGAGTTTAGACTGCATGTGGGCCAACATTGCACTGTTTCCCCAGCTTTTATTATTCTGATCCATCAAGTTGGGACAATGAAGTCGTTTTTTTATATTCACAAGTGTAAAGCTAACTCTATCTGTGCACCATCTTAAACTGAATGGCTAAGTAAACCTTTTTGGGCCTGAGTAACTATATGTGCCATTGTGATATTTTAATTCATAAAAATGTTTCCTAGTGTGAATTTTTTTTTTTCTGACCCGTTCTCAAAGAGTATGAAATTAAGCAGCAAATGTATAGCAGGGGAAAGACTTACAAATCAAACACTTTTCATCTCTTTGTGAGGTGGATCGTGGGTAATGAGTTTTCTTCCTACTAAGGTGGCTGTTGCATCATTGTTGTTTAGTTTAATCTGCTTGGTGGCTGTAATTTTTCCCTTAGTCCCCTCACATTCTAACAAAGCCCCATTTCCATTATGTGTGTGGTTGTCGTCATAGCAACGTGTCCGAGCGTCCCGCAACATAATCAACATGCGACATGAATGCTACAAAAAAGTTGGATGTCGAGGCAAGAATATAGACCTGCTGCTCACACTTTTCGTCAGTCTCGGGGAACGCAGCATTGTTTTTGTAGCCATTTCCCTTGTTGTCGGGTTTCAAAAATGACTGTTTTAATTTTCGTAAACAAGACGCTCTCATGACTCATCGAGTGACACTTCTGACCAGCCAATTGGTGGCATGCAGTCTGTTAACGTCACGTTTCAGTACCTGCTTGGATCCCTTGAAATCCGGCCGACCAGGTACTATGACCTAATGGAAAACCCTGAAAACCATGGCGAACCGTGCTGAGTCAATCCGAGTAGGGTCTAATAGGAAAGGGGAACTTTGATAATCATGGGGCTGGATAGTTTAGACGTTTTAATGTAGAAAAAAAAGGAAAATATCAGACATCAGTATAGTCAGCAGGTGTTGTTATCATTATTATTATTATATTATCTATGTGAGTCTCTGTGTAACTGTAGTGCGCTTGTTTCTTTAGGTCACCTGGTGATGGACCTGAACCACATGTTGCGTCCAGCAAAGTCTCCAGAGAAATGTACCCTTCAGGTGCTCGACCAGCCACCGGACAAACTGGTGTCTCTGTTTGAACAGAAGACCGTCAAAGGCTGGTGGCCCTGCACCTGCGAGAATAACGGAGAGAAGATCATCGCTGTGAGAGCACAAACGCACACACAAAACCATTTTCCACAAGGATGCGAAAACGTATAAGCCCACTGCCCTTTTCTTTTTTGCATATTTGTCACACTTAACACGCTTCAGGCTCATGAAACAAATTTTAATGTTAGATCAAAGTAAACCAAGTCCATGCCAAATGCAAGAAAATCTTAAAATATTTGTAATGCATATGCCATACAGTTATTTATGAAACACCGGCACTGAGTATTTTACTGGGTATTGGGATGAAGTTTAAAATCCTTCCCTTAAATAAGGACTGTCAAGTAAACATCATTCAGCTTGTGAGCAATTACCGTTTCACCCACCTGCCAGTCGTGCCTACTTTGTTCTCTGAAGAAAGGACGAGACAAACTGTGTGTTTGCTGCCTCCGTTTCAGGGGAAGGTGGAGATGTCTCTGGAGATAGTGACAGAGCAGGAGCAAGAGGAGAGACCAGCCGGCCTCGGCAGAGATGAACCCAACATGAACCCTCACCTGGAGCAGCCTCAGTGAGTCTACACACACACACACACACACACACACACACACACACACACACACACACACACGGTGAACAACACACACAAATATAGTTTCTCATCCTTGTCTTTTCTTCTCTCAGGCGTCCAGAGACATCCTTCCTGTGGTTCTCCTCCCCTTACAAGACCCTCAAATACATCCTGTGGAGACGGTTCAAGTGGTTCATCATTCTCTTCATTTTCCTATTCTTCATTATCCTCTTCCTTGGAGTCTTCCTCTACTCCTTCCCGGCAAGTTTTAGTGTGTGTGTGTGTGTGTGTGAAAGAAAGAAACTGTGACAAAGCAGCTTCAGAGAGCTTAATTGCAGCAGAGACGGAGAGGAGGCGGCTCCAGTCACACAGGTTTAGAAACTGGTTGCCAACCATCTGGCAACCTCTAGATGCTATTGAAAAATGAGTAAGAAATCAGCACCAGCTGTGCCTCCAGCAATCACAGCAACCGGTCGGTTGCTGTGATTGGCTGGTGGCAGTTGCAGTGAAACTGATTGCTAAAACCTCAGTAATGCAGGCCTAGAGATCGGTCATTGATAAGCGGGGAAAAATGCACAATCCCCAACTGGTTGGCAAGTGGTTGCTGGAGATGCTTAACAAGCTGCACCGTAACCTTCTTTGCAATTACTTCTAAGATTGCCGCGGCCCCCGGTTTGCATGGAAGACACGGACTTGTCTCCAAAAGCTGTTTGCCAAATGTTTACTGAGCGGGAGTGAAATTGAAATTCGCTTTCATAGGAAAGGTTGTGACTTACCTATAAAGCCAACGCATTCAAAAAGAAACAACTTTTATTTTGGTTTGTAACCCACTTTCTTAAATTTCGTGGTTAGTTAGCAAGGGATTGCAGACAGAATGCAAACATCCAGCAACCACCTGCCAGTCAGTCGGTAAATAACAGTTTTTCCTGAGAGACTAGAAGTTGCAGAGGTGCCACCAACCAGTCTCTAGGTCTGTGTGACTGAAGCCGTACACGGAATAACACTGGGAAAATGAGACACGGAGGCAAAGACAAGGCAAAAGAATTGTGCTGAAAACTAAAAGAACATTAAGAAATTACAAAATCAATGTAAAAAAGAAGAAAATGTAAAAACAAATGCCTAAATGTTGACTCTTTAAATGACAGTCGAGAGGGAGAAAATGAAGAAGAGAAAGCATTTGCAACAAAAAGAAAGGAACTTCCTGCATTATTTTGTGTTTTTCCTCTAACAGAACTATGCTGCCATGAAGATGGTGGGACCATTTGGACCAGCCAAGGAAACAAAGTGAAGATGAGGAGCATTTGAAGGAAAAGACAAGGAGACGTGAATAAATAGAGACAATGAGAAACCATACCACTGTTCTGAGAGTGAAACGAGCCCGGATTTTATTAGCCCTTCCTTCTTCTTTTTGAGACTTTTTCTGTTGTCTTCCTGGAGTCATGAGTGATGAAGTCAGCCAAATTGTCAGATCCAGATGTCCTTTGATATAGTCACACCTGATTAGCACTGGCTGTATGTGCGCTTATGTTTGATATGTGTGCATTTTGTGCCTTTACCGTTAAATTCACTTCTGTACTTCTGTGCTGAAAGCGTTTCCAAAGTTACTATCAGAACTCAGCGTGTGCCGTCTGCATCGCCATCATCCCTCAGTCACCGCTTTCATCTCTCTTCCCGCCTCGCGCTCTCTCTGCTGCCCTCACGCAGGGGAGGAGGAGAAGAAAAGCTCGCCGCTGAGTGAGGCCGCGCTCCGAAACAGCAGAAACAGAATTAAAGATCGTGATATTGATGGTGTTTGATCTTTTTACCGCCCGCTGCTTCCCTGCGAGAGGCATAGTCAGGTCAGGCAGTCAGTTTACCGACTCATGTCAAACTTTATCACTCCAAAAAATTCAATCTGAGGTTAAAGCGTGGCGGGAGTTTTCAGCGATTATTCTCTTTGAATCACCTTTTAATGTTGTTGCCCTGCTGCTTTCAAGTGCAATCAGACTTTTTTTAATGATCAGATCAGAGTTAAGTTGGTAGAAGTGAAACATAATATCCAGGCTGGGTGTTTTTTTTTTTTCTTTGATTATATTTTTATTACAGCAGGTCACATACGATGCCTTCAGGTTGTGTGGGATTTCCGAGCACTTACTGATTACTGTTAAAAACAAATTATTGTAGTTCCTCTCCTTACCTATCAGTTCTTCTCCTTCTTTTCCCTCATCTTCCCCTCCTCCTTCTCTATCCAACCTAATCCCCCTCCTCCTCAGGGTTCAGCAGGTTAAGTCAGGGATTTGCTTTTGAGCCTTATTATTACATGGCATGTTTTAGATAGATGATGTGGGCTGATATGGACACACAAGGACACATTGTGTTGTTGATCCTTAAACAGCTCGAGCTTTAGTGAGCAAAGCCGAACATCGGTGAATGATAAAGAAGAACGGAGTCATAATTTGAAAAATTTTATGTAAAGTCTCATTTTTGCTTATATTTATTATCTTCTTTTCTTTGGGTGCAACCACATCCTGGCTTAGTTTGGTTTGCTCCACAGTGGAAAAGTTGACTTGGACCCTTTTAGTTGGTTTTAGGTTCACACCAGCTGGTTACAGGCCGAGCAGGGCTCGTAAATAAAAGTCACATCGACTCACAAGCAGCTCATTTAACGTGCACACTTTCGGTAACCTGTCGTCCTGCCAGGTCAGAGAGGATTTACCTCCGAGCTTCACTGCATCAGCATATATCACAGTTTCTAAGAGTAGGTGTTTTTGTGTGTGTGTGTGTTTTGTTTGTTTTTTTACTTTAGCGTATTTCAATGTTCACCTTTAAATGCTGCATTTTTCTCTTTTTTTGTAGTTTGTTTTAATTAGTGATTTGATTAAACTAAAAAGGCAAAAAGTCTCACGAAGTCAAATTCAAAAACCTCTGAGGTTAAGGCTTACTAAAGTTCATTTGATTTATGCTGCAGATACATATAAAATGAAATCCAGTGCTTTATGATTATAATTATTTTCCAAGTACTCACAGTATGTTGAGTTTCTTCATAGCATTTAATCTCCCTTTTTGAATGTATGGAATTAAGTTTTGAAGTATGAATTCCATAGTTTCTGTCTTTATTAGCATGTATGGAGGACCAAAGCTGCCAGAGAAAGACAAAAGTTAACATCAGAAAATGAATGAATATGGCATTAAATGCAGCAAATTAAAATTATAAATACATTTAAGCATTATTTTCTTATAAAAGCTTGTGGATGAAATACATAATACATATATTTTGAATATTACAAAATGTTTCAATTTTTATACTTTTTTAATGTACTTATGCACCTTTTGCGTTAGTTTCATTTTATTATTTACCATTTATTCTTCTCTTTTTTTTTATCAGTTTATGTATTATGTATTTATTTATGTATTAAATGACAGTACTATTTTCAGAATGATTAATTAACCTCTTGGACACAAAGCATCCTGGTGTTGATCAACCAGATGGTTGATCTTAAAGAAAGTTTCCCAGCATATATTAAACAAATACAAAAAGCCACACCTTGGTGGCCACACTGTTTTTCTTTTTTCATCATGAAACTGAAATGTTAAATAAAAAGGTTTGAGGGGAAAAAATAAACTAATTTAATGGAAAAAATAGGAAAGTAAATAAATTGTTTCTACAGGTAATTAACGGGCAATAAATTAAACAAAAAAAAGAAAAAAAAATCCTACATGGAGTGTATTAGTTGCAATGCGTGTAATGCCATATTTATTTATTAGGTCCTTTTTAAAAAGGTAATTTGTTTAAATTTTGACAGTTTTAGTCCTCCACCGTTGACTTCCTAACTTTAATGCACTATAAAAATTCTTTATTATAATTTTAGTTTGTGAGAGAAAAGAAGGATCAGACTAATAAAGGTCAAATTTATTTAAAAAACACACTTTAAATTTTTATTCTAAAACATTTTCATCAGACACTGCTGGTTTCCACGGACACCAAATACCCCAAATCTGCCTGACTGTGGGATGTTTAAAGTGTCTGATGGTTTCAAGTTAGTTATGGGGAAGTATTTCAGGTTACTTCTCACTGGCCTGAGGTTCTTCCAGATGTTTATATTGCAGATATTCTTGGTTCATATACAAGTTTATTATTAGCTGATAAAAATGAAGCAAACAGTATAGTTTAGAATTGTTTGAATTAAAAGCTTAAAAACTTTAGTAGTTCTGCAGCTCCTACAGTAATAATGGATGGATGGATGTCATCTGCAGGTGAACATTTGTGCGTTTAAAAAAGACCATAATGTGAAACAACATGCAAAGCTCCTTTGCTTTGTGTCTGAATGCAGCAGATCTCTGTTTAGAGGTGGGCGTTACTGTCAATTAAGCAGAAATAGCAGAATATTTCTTCAGCTTTTTTAAGTTTGTTACTTTTTAGAGTTTTGAAATAGCTTTGTGTATTAAAGTTCTGCTGATGTTAACAAGTCTTGAAAGGGAGAAATTTTACTGAGACAATCCTGCTGACAGTGCCATATATGTACACTGGTTATTTGAAGTCTCGAGAAGCTGAACATTGACTCAGCGCTGTTTTGACCTGACATTATTCTTCTCAGTGAATGCAACGTGCCTTCAAGTCTTTAGCCTTTAGCTTTGCTGCCTTGTTGTACAGCAACACTAGCTAACACCTTCCTCAACAGGAAAGGAAAACAAAATCACATGCTTCTGTGACAGTTTAATGCTGCTTATCTTTTCACTGTTATCTGCAGAAACCGGGGGTTGATCTTGTTGTTTGAACCTAATGCTTTACTCTTCATGTAAACTGCACTGTGCTTCAGTTTTAGACACAAGCAGGGCTCTGCTGCTGGCTGTGATAAACTCCTGCTGCCAAAAAACTGCACTGAACAATAACACACGAGGACTGTGTCATGTGAAAGGACAAAGCCCTTAGCTGTTACTGTAAAAAATAAAATAAAATGATATTTTAATGTTTTGTGGGAGATGTGCACTGAATGTATTCTAAACATGATATGAATTTGACTTCATAGCTGCAGAGAGCAATACTGTGTGCACTGCATTATGTCTGTACTATCAATAAAACTGCACTCTTACCCTTTGACTAGTGAGTTTAATTAGATGCTCGTGCATTAGTGAGAAGAAACATTATAAGCCATGTGTACGTCACATGAAAAAAACTTGTGACCTGAAGTGAAAACTCAGACTCACACACAATACAGATGTTTTTAGATTCAGCTTGACTGACACAGTAAGTAGATGTGATTATATAATTGTTATATCATCTGCTTAGAAATACTTAAACTTACCAGAGTGAGTGATCTTCTCTATAAACAGCTGTCTGTACATTAATGAGAGTATGATAAGCGTGTTTATACAGAGTATGACAAAGGTACCAGAGGTCGTCAGAAATTACAGTGCAACCAAAGTATTCAAAAGAGCATCTCAAGCACTGAAGCAGATTGGCTATAAATGCAGAAGACCACAACAGGTGAGTGGGAAGCTGAGGCTATAATTTTCAGAGGTTCAGCAAAACTGGACAATAGAAAATTGGAAAAATGTTGCTGCTCTTGATTTCTGCTTCAATATTCAGATGGCAGGGTCAGAATTTGACATAAACAACATGCATCCATCCTGGCTTTTTATTATCAGTGCAGGCGGGTGTGGGAAATAGTTTCATGACCGCTTTGGCCCCCTTAGTAGCATTCGAGCATGGTTTGAATGCCACAGGCTACCCGATAAATAGTATATTAATGTTACTGTCATGATATATTTTAAACAATCAATGACAGGATATGTTAACAGCAAAAAACATTATTGACGATCCTGTACTCTGTGTCTCACCTTACTACACAAGAAGATTACTTCTAATTGGATCACATTCAAACTCCCTGGCCAATCTAGACAAAAAAAACGTTCTGAATGGATCTAATTTCTCCCTGAGGTTTCAATACATTTCATCATAGTTTTTGTTCTCGTGCTTCGTTGGGGGAAAAAATTGATGAAACCTATGATGAAAACCATTGGACAATGAAATTAACACTGCCTGGAAACCGTCTTAAAGGTGCCATACCTCATCCACGAAGGACGACACTTGGCAAACATGGTATAAATTACGACATGTTGATGTTTCCATATATAATAGAGGTCAAGAAATATTAATCTGATTATTGCAATAATGAAATTAAACCAGTGTTTACTCCAGCAACATCTGATTTCCACTGATGACTTTTTGGGCACAAAACATCCCAGTGTGCACAGACTGGTATTACGTACCAGAGCCTCTCTGCTCCACTGTAATTAAAACAAAAAGATAAATATACCTTTCTTTCTGACTCTTTACATTATTTTGAAATCTGGAATCCACTCATGTTCAAATTAACAAGTTCACTCCCATGTAGAAGAAAGTAAATAAGTGTGCTTTGTGGAGGTAAAGACTCACATTTTCCTGAATTAAATGAGTGGAGCAAAGTAGATCAGAGAGGCTTTGGTGTCGACTAAGGGATTGTTAACCTGCTGGCTCACACTCACAAATACATACACACACACAGTGGGGCCCGTTAGGCTGGAAAAACAGATGAGGGTTTAAATATTAAAGTACATGCTCACACAGAGTACATACACCAGTCTTGTATGTGGGTATGTCTTGCATTGTGTCCTGTAATAAAATTCCTGTAGTTTTCTTGACTTTTTATCTTTTTTTATGTTGGATTTTACAATAACAATAATTAATCCTGTTTGCTGTTGTGAAACTGCTAATTTACTCGATCAACGCTGAGTGTTCTGCTGACCTTATCCAGCCAAGGCAGTGTTTTTGACATAAAAGCAGCATTTCATTTGAAGCTGCGAGGATTTTCCAGAGATAATGAGCCAGTGATACAGAATACATTTAACAGACCAGAGGAAAAGATATGTCTGTGAAGGTTCTCAGTCATCCAGGTCATCATAGTCTAAGGAGCTTGGAAAGAAAAGCGTCTGGACTTCTTTAAGTTGTTTGAAGACGTTTCACCTCTCATCCAAGAAGCTTCTTCAGTTCTAGGGTCAAATGGTGGAGAGTCCCAGAGGTATGCCCAGACCTCTACATTGGAGAGACCAAACAGCCTCTTCATAAACGCATGGCACAACATAGAAGAGCCACCTCTACGGGACAAGACTCGGCTGTTCATCTCCATCTAAAGAATAAAGGTCACTCTTTCGAGGATGCCAATGTTCACATTCTGGACAGAAAAGACAGATGGTTTGAAAGAGGAGTGAAAGAAGACATCTATGTCCCCTGTGAGCGACCATCTTTGAACACAGGCGGTGGTTTACAACACCAACTGTCTGCCATCTATAATCCAGTTCTGAGATCCCTTCCCCAGACGCCTTAACGCCCACTCACATCCTGGGCCATCTGACCTCAGTAAATCAGATCAGATGGTAGGGTGGGGCTAGGCTTTACAATGAGCTCACCCTAAACCTTGGCTGATTGTGACCTACATCTGTTTTCACACCTTGGCTCATGTGATTCGGTAGACCATCATTAGGGAGTCCATTGTCCCTCTTGGGGGGATACTCCCACAGGGCTTAAATCTGGGACTCTCCACCATTTGACTCTAGAAATGAAGAAGCTTTTAGATCATGTCAAACCATCTCAATTGGATGGCAGGATGAATTATGGACAACTCAGAGGAGGCCTTGCTCGTGGGTTTTGGAAATTTTCCTGCTGCAGAACCTAGGTGAGCCTGACATTCAGAGCATAAACTTAAGGCAGATCATTCTCCTTCAGGATGGTTCCATCATTAACAGGACGTTGTCCTGAAGCAGCCTCAAACCATCACACTACCACCACCATGTTTGACTGTTGGTATGATGTTCTGTTTATAAAATTATGTTTTAAACCAGATGCAATGAGATTCAAACCTTCTAAAAAGTTCAGCTTTTGTCTCTTGGGAAAATATTCTGAACTGACTGACTGAAAAGTCATCAATATAAGTTTTTGGCTTATGTAGTAGTTGAGCCTTTGTGTTCTTCTTGGTGAGCGGTGGTTCTCTCCTTAAACTCTCCTATCGATGCCATTTTTGCACAGTCTCTTTCTTATTGTTCAATCATGACCTCCGAACTTAACTGAAACAAGTGAGGAGTGCAGCTCTTTAGATGTTGTCCTGGTTTCTTCTGTGACCTCCTGGATGAGTCATCGATGTGTTGTTGGTAGGCTGCCCACTCCTGGGAAAGTTCACCACTGTTCTCTCCATTTGTGGATAATGTCTTTCATAGTGGTTCACTGGAGTCCCAGCCTAAAAAATAGCTTGTAATCCTTTACAGACTACTAGATGTTGATGACTTTGTTTCTCAGCTGTTTCTTTAGATCATGGCGTGATGTGTTGCTTTTTGAGATCTTTTACGCTACTTCAGGTTCTATTTAAGTAATTTCTTGACAAAGCAAGTCTGGCAGTAATCACATCTGGGTGTTGCTACTGACACTGAACTTATATTTCCAAACAACTTTCCAAAAAAATTAATTACAAAATTGATTAATAATTAGCTACAGTTGATACATGATTTAGCAAGGTGGCAGTTGGTTTTTCACACAATGCCATGTAGGTTCGGATTGCTTCTTTTCCCTAAATAAATCAAGTCTAATATTAAAATTTGTTTGATGATCTGAAATATGTAAGCATGCCAAATATGCAAAAAGAAAAATATACGAATAGTATTTCACAGCGCTGCAAATACCAACAAGAAACCATCTTGGATTGAGAAGCATTAAATGTAAACTGGAGTATTACTCATTAAACACTAACCTGTGGAAATACAAAACAGTGTAGTACAACTAACACTCAGTTTTCTACATTTCCCTTACACTATTTTAAAATATGACCTTTAATGGGAAAAAAGCACTACAATTTTAAAAACTGGCCAGTGTGTGGAAAAAAAAGTTTTAGCCTGAAGGGACGGGGGCAATAATGCTCATCTCAGCAATTTTTTACTAGTACACACAAAGTAAATGATTGTATTTACAGTCAAATTAATTTCTTCAAGGCTGAATCATTAAATCAATGAGTGGGCGGTGTGACTAGTAACTTTGATTGCAGTAAATTGTATTTCAAGATCTAAAGATCTAAAAGCCAACCAGAGACCACAGGTTGATTTACTGTACTTCAACAGTTTTCTTGAAAACAATTTTTTTTTTTCCAAAAAAAAGTTTTTGAATAAAAGGTTTTGGGCAGCTTGAAGTTACATCTTTGTGTATATTATAAGAAAGAGATTGGATGCACATATATGCAGAGGGGGTTTAGTTTGCTGACCTCCGATTGAACCTGCAGCGTCGGCAGAAGTTGAACTGAACTTCTTTTTTTGACCGACTCTTCTCCTGAGCTCCCTCAGCCCTAAATTATTACTTTGCTTTCCCACCTCTCCCTCGTTTCCTCCCTCCATCCCTCCTCATCCCGTAACCTCTTTCTTTTTTCCTCTCCTTGTCCGTCTCGTGTTCTGGCTTTTGCGCTCTTTCTCAGGGGTGTTGTTATGGTCAGCGTGAACTGCAGGTGAACCTATGACTGCAGCGTGAGTGTGTGTGTGTGTGTGTGTGTGTGTGTGTGTGTGCGCAGTGTGGGTGGGCTGTCTTCACTCTTCTTTCTCTTTCATTTTCTTTGACTTACACATCTTCCTCCGTCTCCTCCTCGTTACCCTTCTCTGACCTCCCTCGTCGTCCTCCTTCCATTTTAACTCCTTCACAGTTTTTGCTCCTTATCAGTTCCTCTGTCGTGCACATCAGTCCTTCTGTGTTTTTTGGCTGCGTTCGCGCTGCAGCTGAAAACGTCCCACGTGTGATGGCTTTCTCTCGAAGAATGGGTGGTTTCTAATCTGAAAAGCTGCACTGAAAATCTAAATAAAGCCTCCACAGAAGAAAGTAGTTACAGAAAGTGAATCCATCCATCACAGTCAAAGACTATTTCTGTGAAGTCTGCTGAAAAAATATCTTCTTACCCGTGCAACCTACACAGAATCTAAATGTACTGGAGTTTGAAGGGTCAAGAAAATCAATATGCTTCTTAATGCTCTTCTGCTTTACTTCTTTTTTTGAGATTACTAATCTGAAATAATATTGATTTAAGCTAAAACTGATTGAGAGCCATTATTTAGACATGGAAAAGTCTCTGTAGAATTGCTCTTCTGTTATAACGAACACGTTAAATTATGGATTCAAGTGTTGCTGAGATAAAAGTGGTCTTATGGTGTGTTTTAGCCTTATTCACTCAGCTGCAATCTCAGCGTAACAAGTAAAGCATGAATATGCAAAAAGTTAATATTCGATCCCCAAGCCACAAAGCTTAGATTCCTTTATTTATATTCTTTTTTCAGTCATATACAGTAATATAATTACTTTAAACATAATTACAGCCAGCAGGGTCCCTAAAAATCAGTATTTTCCATTTTTGCTTATCAAATACAAAGACTTTTGCAGACTCTTTTAAGAGCAGTGATGCTATCTTCCAGATAACCTGTCATGCACAACTCCATAGCAGGTGTGCATGATGACATATCCCAGTAAGAACTTTGTAACCCTAAAAACCTGGGGTAAAACCTGAAGGTACTGCTTGCTATCTGAAACACAAAATAACACCACTATACATGCAACATTGGTTCCTGAGAAAAATCTGTTGCTCTCATCTATTTGCTGCACTATTTGGACAAGAGGTACTGGGCAACGTGCATGTTACACCTACAGGAGCTGCTCAGATATGGAAACCAGTACCGTTAAGCTCCTGGTGCAGTTTGTATGCTGATGCTAATACTAGAGGAAGCTTGGAGCTCTGCAATCACTCAGTCAGCAGAGCACTGACAACTTTTACACATTCACATCTGCAGCTTTACCTGGTCTAACACTTTAAAGATGAGCTGCTGTGGTCCCTAAACATTTCCACTTGCAATACCACCAGAGGCCTGGTAATGAACTAATCGTTTGATTCAGGTGTGTTCACCCAGGGTGAGCTCTAAAACCTGCAGGACACCGGCTCTCGAAGACTGCAGTTGGACACCCCTGTATTAAGTGATGACTCAGGCTCAGGTGTTAGAGCATATCGGTGGATCGAGCCCTGGGTTCTCTAGTCTGTATCCTGAAATACCCTGGGGCACAATACTGAACCCTGAGTTGCTCACGATTAATTCATTGGCGTTTGAGTGTGCATGCGAATGTTAGACTTGCTAAAATGTGCTGTATGAATGTGTTCTTGATTGGGTCTATGAGACTTCCATTAGGTAGCAGTTTTGGTGGGTTGCTGAGAACGTTAGAAATTCTTAAGGTCGAATTTTTTGTGGATGTCACTCCTGAGTTCCAACATTCAGTTCCGAGCTATCTGGAATGCAGAATTTGAGAGCCCAAAAGAGAAGAAAGCTGATATGTAAGTACCAGTCCATTTACCAGTTACCACACATGAATTTAATGAGCTCTTAAGGACAATTCATACTTTCACTAATGGTTTTAAACACAGACTGGATGGCTAGGTGTTTGATTTTATACACCTGAACTTGAAAATTAAGCTTTGTCCAAATATTTTGTTCTTTTATAGTGTAGCTACTATATGTCCAGCATCACTGTTGGTAATGATTTAGGCTCCTCCCACTGGTTGAAAACTGGTTGAGTAACCCTCCTCTATTGCTACTCAAGATACCAACCGTATAGCAACAGTGTTGTGTGTAGCAGCAATAAGAACTATCCTCCATGCCATCATCCATCGGCTTATCAAGCCTGGTGTTTTGAGACTATGATCTTCAGTGAAAATAAAGATGCTGGATGCTCATATGGGTGGTGTTTTATGAGTCACAGGGTAGACCCACCACAAAACATAAACTATCATAATTCACAAAATGAATGCCATGTTGTATTAAATACGACATGGACCGAGCAGTCAAGAAATGAACTACTCAGGAAAGTCTTGGTATAGTATGAATGGCCATGGGGGAGACCTTCTTTTCACCAGGAAAAGTTGTAAAACCTATGAAAATTCAGCTAAAATTCAAAAATTTATGCCCACTTTTATATTTTCCAAAACCGTCCAGTGGGCCGGATTGGAGTCTTTGCCAAGAAAAAGCCGATGGCTGGTATCCTGTCATCCTCCTAACATTGACTTATTCATACAACCAGAGCTGCTGCCCACTGCTGATCACAATAAAGAATGCATTTATTTGCTTTTTCATCGACTTTTCTGTGGAGGCTTGTTTCTGCCACTGAAAAAAAATAAATAAAAAATATTGCAATCTATAGCTCAAAATATATCTCAAATATATCTATATATCTCAAAATTTCAACTGACTCAAACATCTGAGAAAAGAACTTAAAGTTGAAAAAGTAATTTGCAATTTTGAATTATTAAGTTGAACTTTTGAGATAATAAACTGATATTTTTACTTATTGGTGGCAAAGTAAATAAACAAATAAAAAGCAAATAAACAAAATCGTTAGAGAAAAAAGTGCCACAAGTGCAAACATGTTTAATATTAAACAGTGATAAAAAATAATAATAAATTAAATGAAAGACTGAGATTGTGTCAGAATAAGTAACAACAGAAGCGCATGATTTGAAATATAGTGCACGTAAGTATGAAGCCAATGCTGGGGCCTAATCACTAAATTAAAGTTGCTTGCAAGTTAATTCAGTTGATTCAGTTCTTTTCAGTTTTATTTACATAGCACCAAATCACAACAGCAGTTTTGCCTCAAGGCACTTAAAACAACAGAAGAACAATCTCTAGCTTCTTGGTACTTCTTGGCGTATTAATATTTCTGCTTGTATTTGCATGTTTTCCTTACGATAAAGCCTTTTTTTTGTTCTTAAACAAATATGAAATCTCTATGAACCATGAATGAACTATGACCATTAGCTGACGCCAAAGTGTGCTTTATGTCCGAGTCAGTTAATAACCAAAAAATCTGAAGCAAAAGGTAAAAAGATAAACAGATGCATGATAAAAACCGTGGAAACCGTCATTTTTATTTTACTACACATTAAAATGTAAGAAAATTTAAGTGTAGAATTATCTTCACTTACTCCAACACAAGTATCCCCCCCTTTTTCGTCCTTTTTATTATCCTACACCCAGTCCTTCTCATCCACCTCTCCATCGTCCGCCCTTCCCTGCGACCTCCCGACTTGCTCTCTCTCCTCGCCCTGTTGCATCATCTCGCCGCTATGTTAATTAGACTCGCTGATGAAATAAACGTGATTTCTCCAAAGCAATCTTCTGTTTACAGCCAAAGCACAGGGGAGCACTCGCAGACTATCTCCTGTGTTTTTAGGGCAGCTTTGAACATGCAGGGGTCAAAGTGCACTCCGTTCACCAGACGTGATGGAAAATGACTGGAGGGGAGGCTCGCAAACAGAATTCCAGTTGTTTCATTATCACCTAAAACACACACACACACACACACACACACACACACACACACACACACACACACACACACACACACACACACACACACACACACACACACACACACACACGTAGGGGCAAGAAGGCTTATAACATCAAGCACTTGCAGCTAGTAAAACTGTAGTAGCCCCATCTGTACCTGTGAGTCTATCCTTCTCACTGCCAAAGTTCAGAGCAGTGATATCAGCTTACAAACTCTCTCTCACACATGCAGACATATGATATCAGCTTGCAAACACTCACATGTGTACAGATGTGCGTTAACAGCTTGCACTGACACCTCCGAGGCCGTCCAGAGTGCAAATCCCGGCCTCGATGAAGCTGTCTGTCAGTGAGCGCTGATGTTCACCGTTTGGCTTGAGCTCAGATGATTTCTGGATGAAATTATGGAGAATTTTTTTTTGTAGCTGTAGTCAAGGCGAGCTGCACTATGTGGAAGATAAAAGTTCTGGAAGTCAGCAGATAAGGGGGATGAACACTGTAATGGTTTAACATCAGACTGACATAATAAACCTTATAACTGTCACATTTCTGGGCTGACCACATGTTACATGCATGTCTGTGCGTGGCCTTTGTGCTCGGGTTTTAGTGCCTTGCTGTGACTGCCAGTCTCAGTGTGTCTTCCCTTTTGTTTGTTTTCTGTTGTCCGTGTACCACCAGCACACGGCTGTAAACTCATTTTACATGCCATGCTCCTCTCATTAGTCCTCGTGTTAACTACCGGTGAGGAATGCAGTTGAACAGCTCAGTGGAAAAAGCAATATAATTTAACAAGATGCTAATCACCAAATTGTTGAGGAGTTTAGTCACCGTGTAGCTGCACATGGTGACGTCTTTGGGAGCTCAGGTAAAGAGAGTGTGGGCTCGCTATTTACTTCATCCTCTGGTTTGTCTCAGGCTTCCGGCTTTAACAGTTGGGTGGATGTGGTGAGTAGACAATGTTTTTTAAATGGAAAAAGAAATTACAGATTTTTTTCTATCAGGACAGTGCACTGACTGGTCGCTGAATTAGGTACACCTGCTCAACTGCTGGTTATTAAAAAGGTGAAGAAGGGTGATTCAATTACTTTAATTGGAGCATGGTTGCTGGTGCCAGATGGGCTGGTGTGACTATTTGATCTGCTGGGATTTTCCCGCATAACCATCTCTAGGGTTTACAGAGAATGGTCTGAAAAAGAGAAAATATCCAGTGATCAGATTGCTTATAGAAAAGGCAGCACAAACTCAAAGTGTCATTTGTTACAACCAAGGTATGCAGAAGAGCATCTCTGAATATGCAAGAAGTGGGGCTACAACAGCAGGAGACCACAACAGGTGTGTGGAAAAGACCAAGACCCGACACACTGTTTATTTGTCAGTTTTATTTGGTGACAACACTGTTTGCTGTTCTTCAGGTTCGGCACCATGTTCCTCAGCTTTTCGGCTTCACTATATATAAGGGAGAATCCTCATTAGTTAATTCAGTGGACTTGTCCCTCCAACCTCCCTGGCACTGTCCCTTGAGCTCACTGCACCACCCCTCCCCTGCAGCTGAGCCAGGGACCATACCTCTGCCACAAGGTGCCACTACTGTCAGCTAAGAACAGAAAACTGAGGCCACAATTTGCATAGGCTCACCAAATCTGGTCAACAGAAGATTGGAAAAGCACTCCTGGTGTGATGAGTCTCAATTTCTGCTGCAACAGTGCTAGAGTCAGAATTTTGTGTAACCAAGAGGTCCCTTTAATACAGTTCGGAGCCACGGACCTGTTTTATATACTCGCGGAATAGTTTTCTATACGAGATCACTGCAAAAAGCAGCCTTACCTAATGTCCACCCTACTGTTACTCATTTTATATTAAGATTTAAAAATCTAGTCGGTATTGGTATTTGCAAGTAACCTTCAGTAATAGTAATAAATCACACAGCAATAGTTCATTCATGTAGTTGTAAAAAGCATGACAATATATTAAGTAATCCAAAGTATTCCGTTATGTTACTCTCATTGAGTAACGTAACGGAATACGTTACAAAATACATTTTGGGGCATGTATTCTGTAATCTGTAGTGGAATACATTTTAAAAGTAACCTTCCCAACACTGTTTATTGCCTCACTTCTTTTATATTTGTTTTATTGTTGATTTCTATAGTCAAGGCCACTTTTAAAAATATCACCTATTTTGAGGATCTGAGCATATTGGATGTCGCCACTGTGGCCTTTCGAAACCAGATGTTGCGAGCTTGACTTTGACACTGAGGAACAGCGCTGAAACAACAGTAGCTTGTCACTTACAATATGAGCATATTCTGAATTTTCTTTCTTCTGGCTACTACCATAATTTACAGAATGAACGTCATGTCGTTTACAATAAGACACGAAGCTGAGTCATGAGATCGTCAAGCTCATTATTGAAGCGTTTACTGGATCACTCATCAAGAGGCCGAGGAGTCATTTTCTCATAGACTCTCATACATATAAACAATCTGTCTGTTTTGCAACATTTAAAGTGCTTCCTCACTGGCTTAAGACATGTTACATCTTTTACATGCAGCTGATTGTCAATAGTGATATTTTCACTATTCCACATTAACATTTTTAATAAATTCATGCTTTGCCCGTGAGTTCTTGGACATGGTTTATCTAAGGAATGCTGATTAGTTTTTAACCTTTAAACTGAGCCTTACACACTGTTCTTAACCTTTACATGTGCTTTTAACCTTTCACCAAATGAAACCAGTCTGAATGTGCTTTAACTCAGAGATCACTGCAAATATGTTTTCAGTAAGACACTGAAACATCTGCAGTGGTACCTTTATTTTAACAAGTGCTCAGAAGGGCATGTGCTTATCCTTTTCCTCAGTTAATCTTCTGTTTTCACGTCTGAAGCTGAATGTGTCTCCAACCAGGAATTTGTCGCTTGTGCCGGCATGATGAAGATCCAGATCCAGAGGTGCAGGTATCCTCTGCTTATTTGCTTAAATGGGTTTGTGAATTCCTTTTGTGACAAGCACCTGTTCAGGATTCATTTCAGAGATGATTCATAACTAAAACACAGTGTTGATTCATTTCTATTATTTCCCTCAGGAAACAAATAATGAATTACTTTTTTTAAGGGGATTTTAAGGTTTAGATTTAATTCTTGTGATTAGAACAACCTTGAGGCGAATGTGGGTGTTTCACATTCATAGTATATTGTATTATTTATATTATTGGTACTTTACCTGTTTGTTACCATTCTTACTGTGATGGAGCAACTGGGAACCAAGGTTATTATCGTTAACGAAAACTAACGAAATAACGAAAACTAGAAGTGAAAAAAAAAATTGTTAACGGAAATAAAAATGAAAACAAGACTTTGCAAAAAAAGGAAAACTAACTAAAATTAACTGAATTTATAGCGAAAAGGTGTTTAGTTTTCATTGATGTGCGTGTGTCATACGTTAGTCTAGGGTGAGAATGAAGTGTAGTTTCCAGGTTTTTTTCTTGCTGTGTCTCATTATGCCAGCAGGTGGCAGTACGTTAGTCGAGTCGTCCTTGTTGCTGCTCCGTCCCACGCAGAATCACCTCAGCAAAAGTCGGGAGAAATCGCCAGAGTCCAATTTCGGGTTACTTTGAATATGACTGTGTTTTGGATAAAGCAAGTGTCTTGTAGTGGAAAGAGACAAATTATGCGGGACATTTCTAAAGGGAAAAAAATCCCACAAACCTTAAAGTGCACTTGAAAAGCTCGCACAAGAAGGCTAACCTAGCTTACCTGGAGAAGGTAAGGGAGCACGCCCAACCCTCATCCCCAGAAACAGAAGCTAACAATATGCTACAGGTAAAATACAACACCAAATAGACTCTTAATCAGACTATGTTATACAGCATACCATTAGCATATTTGTCACAGTTTACATTATTTTTATGTCAGTGTGTAATGTTAACTAATGATTGACACGATGTATGTCTCTCTCGTGAATAGATTTCCAAGCTATGATCATTTGATGGCATTTTGGTTTTTGATTGAGCCTTGCATCTATAAAATGATCCGGGTTTCAAGAGCCAAGTCAGCTGCCAATAGGAACGAAGAAGTGTTGACACCTGCACGCACATCAATGGTAGGTTATGGGTTTGTTGGTAGTTAGAACTAGAGGTGTAATGTTAATGTATTTATGTACAATAACATTACATTATGTACAATAGCATACATACACAGGTGTATATATGCTAAAGGACTCGATATCCTTTACATACATACACCTGTGTACTACAGCACCTCATTGTTTACCCCATGGTACAGTATGGTATGCATAACCATTACAAAACATTTAGCCAAGAAAAGCATAATTTTACTAGTTCATAGCTTAAGGAGTAACATTTTCCCTTTTGTTTTCACCTTCCAGAGGCAGCTGCTACAGCCAATTGACGAGTTCTTTCTTTTCCTGGTTTTCCTGTCAGGTGGTTTGAAGGAGAGGGACCTGGCACACCGATTTAACATACACCAGTCCACAGTGAGCCGCATTATTGCAACATGGACAAATTTTCTTGCCACTGCACTGGGGTCTCAATGCATCTGGCTTACACGTGAAGAAGTGCAAGCTTACCTCCCTGAGGAATTCAAAGATTTCTCAGACACCCAGATGATCCTTGACTGTACAGAGCTGAGGTGTCAGACACCATCCTCACCACTTCTCCAGAGTGAAACGTACTCTTCGTACAAATCCCACTGTACGATGAAAGCCCTGGTTGGCATAGCTCCACATGGTCCAGTGACATTCATCTCTAATCTGTACGCAGGTTCGGTTAGTGACAAGGAACTATTCAAACAATCAGGCATTGCTGAGAAGTTGACTGAAGACATGGCAGTGATGGTAGATAAGGGCTTCCTAATCACCGATTGTTGTAAATGCAAAGTGTACTGCCCACCTTTTCTATCTAAGCAGAAGCAGATGCCAGCATACCAGGTTAAGGAGACGCAGGCCATAGCCAGACTCAGGGTACATGTGGAGCGAGTCATTAGGAGGATAAAACAGAACAAACTTTTTGATAGCATTATTACCATGTCACATGTTTACAATATCAACCAACTGTTTGCAGTAGCATGCTTGCTGTCAAATTACCAGAACACAGCATTAGTTAAAAAATGGGTTAAGTGAGACAAGATGGACTTTTCCCAAGACACCAGTGCCAGTACAACTTATGGAAAATGACCTGCAGCTGAGGCCACTACAGTTGCATTTCTTCCTTGACAAAACTTGATTACAGAACTGGTACTTGAGTGCTGATAGTTGAGTTCCAGTTATTGATAATTCTAATTCATTGCAAATGTTGAATGTTAATAATACTGTTTAATTATAATACTATATTACTATTCATATTCAACAAAATTGTTTATCAAAATTATGAAGTAAATCACTAAATCGTTTTAAAATCATAAGTGACATTGTGCTTTTGTAACATCCAAAATACCATTTGTCATTTTCTTCCCTCAGTTGTGTTATTGTCTAAATGTATGTCAGTATGCTAGGCATGGAGTGTTAAATACTTACCATGTAAATAAGTTCTACAGAAATTCAATCTTTAAATGTGTGTTTTTAAAAAATGAAATTGATGCCATTGCTTAAATAACAGTTTATTGATTTCACATAAAAGTAACATGTAACAACAAAAAAAATCATGAAATACTTTGCAAATAAAACATCAGTTATTTTGCTCCAGCCAGCCTGAAGGATCTGTTTTCCTTTTTGCTATGTTTTCACTGTTCATTTTTCCAAACACCGGTATCTTGGCATATATATGTAAAAAAAGAAGTAGTCAGCCTTTTCTCTGATTGCATTGTGCACATCTGTATCCATGTATATTCTTTGCACTAGGTAGTCCTCTTGTGCCCACACAACAAAGTCACACCACTGCATCCCACTGATGAGCAGTTGTCCTTGCACTTGCCAGTAATATGCGTGGCTCTTTTTTACTTTAGGGGTACCACATTCCATTTGCACATATTTGCAGTCAATAAAGTTTTGTACACTGGGACATTTGAATTCGACAAGGCCAAACTGGGGGTATTCATTGGGGTCAAAAACAACACCATCAGGAGATGCAGCAAGCCAGGGGGCAATGGGGTGAATGACCAGACCACAGGGTGAGTAGTTAACATTCATTAGCCTACTATACTCTGCTGCTATTGCAGGCTCCATCTCAGTTCCTCTCCTCATGTCTGCTGTCTGCCTTGTTCCCTTCAATATACGCTCTGCTAGTGACTCTGGCGAGCTCTGGCCTCTGACGTGACACACCTCCTGAAACTTAGAGGCAGTCACTCTGGGCCTGCGGAGCTGATGCCACTCAGACGAAGAGCTTTGCTCACGTGTAGCTTCCTCTATTTTGTGAGCCATTTCCAGAGTTACAGACAAGCTTTTCAGATGCAGAAGCTCTTCTTCTGAACACACAAACACACAATCTGATGGCAAGATCTCATACCCCTCCAGAGGCAAGTGCGGTGTTGGTGGTGCATCACGGTGTAGTGTGATGTACCGGGTTGTTAAAACCGGCTGCTGATATGACAGAACACTGCCCTCCTGCACCAGCCCAAAAGCACTTTCCACAAGGGGCTTGTCAGGTCTCATGTTCATTGTGGTCACAAGTGGCCTGTCCTCAATATTAAATTTTGCATATGCCTCCGTTATTCTGAACAAGCAGGGATCTGGTAACGGACCCACCATGCCTCTGTAGAAGCCACTCCTAAAGAAAACATCAATGACAATAATGTAAGGAAGAAGGTTATTATACTGAACAACAACTAAACTAAAAACTAAAAGGTGTAAAACAGTGGTGCATAAGTTAGAGACTGGGATGTATATGTACATGACTGAGTTAGCCGTCTTCAGAAAGTGTAATGTTGTATGTAAATTAATACCTATTCTGACACATGTATGTATGAACAAATAGCAACATGCATTTGTAACACAGGAAACCAAATTTTACAAATCTAATTACCGTACTCCAGTCTGGGCCATCCTATTTGGTACCAGCTTAGTGAAGATCATAGAGTTGATAGGTCCTGGCTTCACACCCTAACAGAAGACACATTTACTATGGATGGTGTTGCTGTTCATATGTAAACATGGACTAATTCAAAAACTTTAACCTCATTTAAATTACCACTGTCCGTGGCTTGTGCCATTGCTGTTCAGATTCCGTGCAGCTATGCACAGGAGGACAACCGGCACTCTGAGTTGTGAGTAGTGTGCTGTTTGGAAGAGCAGTGCCACTGTGTGATTGCACATAACAGTGCCTGCCACACAGGAGCACTGACTACGTGTCAGTACCACCGGCGATGAATCCAGAAGCTTAATCTAAGAAGAAAGAACGAAAATTAAAAATGTAACATCATCTTCATGGAAGAGCCGAACAGGAACATAGTTCAGTGTTATGGTTACTGACCCCTACAGGCTTACCCTCCTGAATGCTTAGTGTTTCCTTCTCTCCCTATTAAAACAACTTAACCATCCTTGATAACTGTAATAACTTAGATTGTGTATATTTGCAGTATTAACTTGGTGTCAAATGTTTCTGATCACCCAAACACACGTTGATTAAACTATCTGACTAGTCAAATTAGGAGTGATAAAGCAGGGAGACAAGGAAAACATTCAAGTTGATGGGCCTTTAGACTTTACACTTAGCAAGAGTAGCATTAGGTAGTTAACTACCTCCTTAGTTAGCCAACTACCTAACGCTATTATAACAGTGTCTAACAACAAAAGTGACATTAGTTAAGAAAACCTCAACTATAGTTTCGGACGACATAAAACACCGTTTAAGAAAACATGTAATGTAGAGAATTGACATCAAATGAAGGACATAGCGGAGTAACGTAGTGTTTGCATTTGACGTTAGCTAATGTTTCTTTGTCGGTTAATTTAGGTTTTCTTACCTTGGTAGTTGTGTATATATGATGCAGCATATAACTTAAATCCATCCATCCATCCATTCGCTTCCGCTTATCCTTTTCAGGGTCGCGGGGGGCGCTGGAGCCTATCCCAGCTGTCATAGGGCGAGAGGCGGGGTACACCCTGGACAGGTCGCCAGTCTGTCACAGGGCCAACACACAGGGACAGACAACCATTCGCACTCACATTCACTCGCACATTCACACCTAGTGGCAATTTGGATTATCCAATTAACCTATCCCCTCAAACTGCATGTCTTTGGACGGTGGGAGGAAGCCGGAGTACCCGGAGGGAACCCACGCAAACAAGGGGAGAACATGCAAACTCCACACAGAAAGACCCCGGCCTGATGGTGGAATTGAACTCAGGACCTTCTTGCTGTGCGGCAACAGTGCTAACCACCGTGCCACCGTGCACTTAAATCCTTTATCTAATTTGCTGGCTGGGGTAATCTGCAAATCCGATGAACATCAGTGATGTTCAATTTTGGGAGCTCTTGTAGGCAGCGAGTGTAGAACGTCGCCATGGTTTAACCATACCGGAAGCACTGGGGCAGGACTACATAGAACGCGGAAGTGATTGTGCAAGTAGTCCATTCGAAGAAACATCACAAGCGGGAGGACGCGTTGGTGAATATGTTTATTGAGACTGGGATATCTACACAACTGTGTGATTCAATTGCCTTCAAAAAGTTTAGCAATTCACTTGAACCAAAATTACGAACACCCGGTGCTGCAAGAGTTAATAGTCTCATTGGGGCCAAGATATACCTTTTATAGTTGCCTGGTATCAACGGTTGTTCATCTGCCCTAATTTTTTTTTTTTAAAGAACCCATAGGTGGGAATGTGAGTTGTCTGTCTCTGCATGTTAGCCCTGCGACAGACAGGCGACCTGTCCAGGGTGCAGGGTATGGTAGCTGGAATAGCAACACACCCAAGGATAAGCAGAAGAGCATGACTGATATGATGAAACTGGGATTTTGTTACACTTAATTATTGCAAACACAACTAAAACTATAACTGAAACTAATCAAAACTAAACTGAAACTAAGGATTTTCAAAAAAATAAAAACTAAACTAAACTAGCAAACAATTGGTAAAAACTAATTAAAACTGATATAAAATTGAAAATCTGAAGTCAAAACTAAATAAAAATAAAAACTAATGAAAATTGCAAAACTATTAAAACCCTGCTGGGAACACATAATTTCCTCTGCCATTTTTTGTGGTAATTTTGCATTTTAACTCAAATAACTTTTCTTTATCTTTTCTTTAATATCTTTTTTTTAAATTTTTTTTATCTCATCCACCTCAATAAGATAAAAATTCAGTTTGAGGCATAGATGAGACTGACTGGTGCCCCAACCCTGACTGAGCTGGAGTTGAGAGATTTCTCCCAGGCCTCACCTCCTTATGCCGGACATCTTAAATCTGTGATTACTGTTGGTGCCTTCTGGACCAGGATTATTACTGAAATTATGACTTGTTGTGTGAAACAGACATCCCACAAGGTGTTTTTACAGGTTTGGTGAGTCTCTTTAACTAATTGGAGATAAAGTATTGGAATTTCAGGAGCAGGACCACGCCTCCAAACACGCTCCTTCCGGTTCTTATCTATATATGTTCCCTCAGTTCTACAAGCTGTTCATTCTCGTTTACGTGCCCCACCCTGCCTCCCCTTTTCAATTCTTTAACTTCTTCACTTCTATTTAGTACATGGGGATCTGCCAGGCCTGGGAGCCATCGCCAGTCCCCTTTGAGGCCTTCCCCAAACCGCAGCTCAATTCACGTCCAAGCCGTTCACCTTTACCTACTAAAACGCTGTCAAACCTAAAATGAGGACGTGGGCCCAGCTAGTGAAATAGCAGATATGTGTATCTATCCTGTGCAGGAGCTCTCTCCAAATATGGTGACACCTTGGCTCAAAAACAAAAGGGTGCACATCATTTTTTTTTTATATTGTCTGTGAATTCTAATCATTTTACATGTTTAATTTTGCATTATTGTGAAATTTAAATATAAACCATTCAGAAATGATCAGTAGTTGCCTTTTGCAATGTCACTTTTTTTATTAGTGTGGGCATAAATACCGAACTTTACCGGAGATCTTGAATTTTGTTCATATTTTAATTGCCCAATGGTTCGACATTTTTTCATCTATCTGTGCCAAGTTATTGATCCTGATTCATTATTTAATCCTTTTTTGCATATTCATGTTTAGACACTGCCACAGGTCTAATTTTAAAAAAAAAAATCACCTGAAACAGGATCCAAGGACCTTTTTTAAAAAAAAAATATTTCTTGAAATGTATTTTGTAGATGAATTTCACAGCGATCATTATATATGTTTAAACTTTGTACCATAACATTTTAATGCAAATCTGAGATACTCGAGCTGAAATTGTTAAAAAAACATTGGTTCATTTGTGATGGTTTGGCCTGTATGAACTGTTGACATATTATGTTTCTTTCTTTAGACGCTGTCAGGGATTAAAAATAGTTAAACTTCTTCATATTGAAAAACAGGAGAATGATTTGGAGGTGGGAGTTATTTTGTTGTTTTTTTAGCATTTTAGGCAATCGTTTTGTCTGACTCACCTGCCAAAACGACCCTTGGGCCACCGGGGTATGTCCCAGTGCTTCCTACAGAGGCTCTCCCACTGATCTAACCCTCAATATAATGAGGGTCCCTCCGTCCCCAGTGCCCATTGTGATTTTTGAAAAGTTCTTTTTCCCATAAAAACTGGCGTCATCCACCCAACCTGCCTGCCTGAAGACTCAGGGAAGGGTCACAATGTTTTCCTGTAATATTCCCAAGATACTGGTCTTCTTAAAAAATAAAAATGAATCCTCTGCTTCCACGTCTGGGACGTCTGAGGCGGTTCAACCACAGAGCTGAAGTTACGAGTGAGCAGAGCAGGAGGAGGAAGAGGAGTCAAAGGGCGGACGTCCCGACTTATCCTGAAGGGACTTTTTAAGGAAACGAGACCGACATCATGACGAACGTTAAGCAAGGGTGACTCGACCTTGGGCATCTTCAAGGTCATCGTTGACGGGTGTCACTCACACGGTCGCAGAGAGGCTCCTGTCGAATGCCTGTCCATTTCCTGTGCTGGACAGGAAGCTGACAAAAGAAACCCAAAATGCCTTGTTTTTCAGTGTGGGGATGAAAAAAATAAAAAATCAGGCATCACCTTTACTCCACTGTGGGAACTGTAACTTTGTCCTGTCTCACACACGCACAACAAAGAAACCCCCCAAAAAACAACAATGCCCGTCTTTGTTTGGCCTCCTATTGTTGCGTGCCTCTAAAGCGTGTGGCCTTTTATTGAACGCAGGGCAAGATTTTTTAGCTCAGCGGCGGGATGTTATGATTACAAATTAGCATCAGTACTAATAAGATTTGAGGCTTTAAAAAAGAGGGAATTTAAAAAAGAAACAAACATTTTATTTATTTATTTATTTGCTCGTTAAGCGCTGCTCTTAACAAGCTCCGAGGCTGACAGTAAAAACAGCGATGAAGTGAAATGAAGTGTGCGTTACTGCTTGAATGGCTGTGGCGATAGACGTTCCCGGCCTCGGCTGTTGTCCTCTCGTGTTTGTTTGTTTGTCTGTTTGTCTTCTGCATTCATGCTTTCAAAGAGTGTGTGTGGGTTTCCAAGCATGCATGTCAGCGTTTATGTGCCTTATTGCACATGTTGGTGTATTAAGTTTTAGCCCACACTTCTCTTTTTTTTGCATTGCTAAGTATATTTGTGTGCCCATTGTTTGTGTGTGTGTTTGCAGCGGTTTCTGGTGGTCACAGTTGCACAATATCCCTCTGTGTTGTTGCGAGCAACAATAGATAGTAAAGTTAGTTTCGTACTGTGATGATTGCTCTATAAATCTAAGTGCACACTGAGCGCGTTTTAGTGCAGCTCATTGTTCTTTGTCTCGTGTGAGAGCCGTGCTGGTTGGTCACCGGGCTCTTCATCGTCATCTTCATCATCTCTTACGCCCTCAGCTGCGGTTTTAAAAACAGTACGCACACACACACCAAGCTGTGCTGTTTGGCAAAGCAGAGTTAATGCTGGTGACACTTCTGAGGAAATATCGATTTGTCATAAAGAGCTCGCAGCCAGAGTCCGGACCTCCTCCAGGTCCGGTTCAGAAGAGAGTCCAGGTCAAGACCGACATTTTAATAATGTTGTTAAATCCAACACAATAAATTACGAAATAAAACAACATTTTTGCCTCTTCCAGCATTTTTTCCCCCTTGTAATGAAAACCAATCCTGTTAATAAACTACTGGTAGATCCATAGTTTTGGATGTCTTCAAAAAGGCCACAATGTGTGTTCATTAGGAACAAAGGCTTTGAGCTCTTATTTGACCCTCAGATGTCACGGTACATTCCTCTTTAACAAAAGCGTGACCCCCACAAAGCAAACTGCGGTTCAACACAGAGTTTTATAGATTTTTTTTTCTAATTAGATTTTATTTTATAGTTAGTTTCCACAGCGGAGTTGCTCGTTTCAGTTTTGTTTGTCTAAAAGTTGTTTACGTTCACTTTAGTTTTTATTTGTTTCGCTGTTAAATTCAATCTTTTTAACACTTTTGAAGTTTTTTTTTGAGTCGCCAAGATATAAAGATATTCACAAATCTTTCAAGACTCCTGCCATGTTGCGTGTTTTGAATACAGATGAAATGAAAGGGTGGATAGATCAAAAGACACACATACACAAAAACGATTCTATCTTTATCATTTATTTTGTTTATCATTTCAATGTTATTCATTTTTTGAAATATATTTTTGTCAAAAAAGATCATTTGAGCATAAAATAGATTTTTTTCTCCTCTTTTGCTTAATGTAACTTTGATTGTTTAGCAAAATGAATATATTAAGTCAAATGTAAGCACAGAAAAGGCCTCTAACTTTTAGGTACAACCATAAAATAACTGTTTAACATTTCAGTTCAACAACAACTAAAGTGATGTAACCTTGAAGCTCCTCAGGAGCTGCTCATGTCACACAGTAACATGAAAAATATTTTTTTAACCTGGTTTGCTATATAAGCTTTTTAACATGCCTCTACACATGAAGCGCAACTAGCGATGCTCAGTGGACTCATTTGTTTACATTTGGGTAGCAGCTCTTCTTTCGTAGCCTGACTGTGCTCCACGGTGTTTCCACGTCGTGAAACAAGTTTGATGTTTCCACCTTGAGCTAGAAAAAGTCTTTTTGCAAAGGTTCTGTATTGGTTTCATGTGCTCGATGCTTTGGCTTCTAAAAGTGCAAACGAGCTCCTTTTTTTAACGATTCTGTGTACATCGCTGTTATAAATTCAGGTTTTCTGTGAACTTTTCATGGATTCATGTGCTTTCAGCTGTAGGTCAGATTATATTATATTAAAGCTGCATCCAACAATGCAGGCGCCTCTTCAGGAGTTTTCTCACACTTGAGGATGGAGTGGCCTGTTGGCAGTGTAAAAACTCCTTATTGAGGGTTTCTTTTGATTGTGTGTCATAGTAGTCACATTTTTTGTATAACAGATACTGTATGTGACACGTAGTTAACTGGGTGAGTAGATTTCACATCTATCTAACCAATTGTAAGCATTGGATTTTTCGTCTTCTTGCCCCTTTTTTCATTTCCTTGTTCTTTTGTCTTTTTGTCGTTCCAGGCACAGATTTTTCTGACTGATGCAATGAAAATATGTACGACGTTTAGATGTTTTATTTTTTTGACATAAGATTTTTTTGATGTGGTTCTGATTGGATTTTACTGGTCGTGGCTATGTGACCTATCACAGGTGATATAAGTGTTTCATTACCTGATGAAAAGCAGGAGTGCTTGAAATGTCAAACACTACTAGATGCAAAAAATAAGGACAATGATTTACCGCAGTTGCATTTCATTATAGCAGAAACACTGATGGGTTGTTCAATCAGAAATCAACACGGATCATCTTTTATATGCAGAAAATTGAAATCTACTGATATTTTTGTATTTGTGGTTCATCTTGAAATATTTGCTCAATCCAGCATAAGAGCTAAATGAAAGCTGCATTTTCTTTACTTCTTCATTTTTATGACTAAGAGTTTCATGTTAAAAAGTCATGTTGCTGATTAGATAAGCCAATTAGTATGTCGTATGCAGTTAACAAATTTTCTCTTGAAACTGTGAAGCTGTAGCAGAAGGCTAGACTCAAAAGGAGACTCGAGTGAGTCAACTTGATTGAGTTCAAAAGCTTCATTTACAACAAGAGTTATAAACGGCAAACAGTCACTAGAGTACTTTCTTTCTGACATCACACACTTCCCTGTACAGACGCTGACCGACACTGCACCCAATATTTAACCCCTTCCAGACCTTCCAGTGTCACAGCCTTTCTCAGTAGCGCTGCATGCCAGCCACCATGAACCACCGAGACGTGTTCACCCTGCATGTGAAGATGTTTTAGAAGGAATATCCAGCAGGCCCGCTCAGTATATTCTGTGTGAGCTTTAGTCTATTTATTCTTGAATCTCTAACTCTCTGAGAGGTTTCAGTCTCAGGCAGGAGATGATCCCCAGCTTAATACTTTTATCCCATTATAATGTGGCGAGCTTCACCCAGTGGATGTGAGTGTGTGCCATCTCCTTACCTTATCCTGAAACATTAGACGGCTGAAGAATGTCGACTGGCTGTGTAAAGAAACTGGAAGCTGGAAAAGCCATTTGCAGTCATTTTTTTTTAACCCAGGTCTTTTAAAAAATATATATATTCACTTCAATCTTTCACATTATTCTTTTAGTTTCCTTTTAAAGCAATATAACTCATGTTTTCCTTGTATTCTGCTGGTTTTTTTTACTTTCCTGTCTGCTTGCTGTGCTTCTCATTAATTTTATTGCCAATTCTTCCCCCTTTTTCACCGTTCCCTCCATTCGTCTTGCTGTATTTCTTTAAATGAAATGGCCCATTTATGTGTAATTCGTAAAGCCGAGGCTTATAGCGCTATAGTAAAAGTTAAAGCGGTGCAGACTAAACATTTGGACTCGGAATGATGAAAAATGACCAATCAGACAGCTGGGATGCCAGCCAGCTCCATGATGTAACATCCTGTTGTGCTAAATCCTTTTATTTTAGGGTAACTTGGAGCCTTTCATTCTTCCCCTTTGCATCCTCGAGAAGGCGCACATGCAGTCTCATATCCTTTCGCTCACCTCTGTGAATGGGAGCGGGAATAATGGGCTTCAGACGTCAGAGAGGAAACGACCCAAACATTATTCCAATAGGTTTTTATTGCTGCGATTATTAGATTTCATAAAATAAATCCATTTTAACGGAGGTTACCGCTTGTTTTCCCAGCCTGTTTCAGGGTTGTCGTGTGTGAATGTGCACAAACCCAAACTTTTAATGTTTTACGCATGTGTGAGCGAGGGTGTGTGTGTGTGTGTGTGTGTGTTTCTGACATTTAATGACACTTGTGTGCGCTCGTATGTGTGTTTGCATGTTCAGAGCTACAATAGAGCTATACATTTGTGTAAGTTTTGTTCCTCAGCTCTGCTCAGTTTCCACTTAACATAAAACTATTCCCCTTATTAGTCTGCTCTAATCGGCTGACCTACTATATGACTGTGTGTAACAGAAGTGTATTAACAGATATTTTCCGCATGCAAGTGGGTCAGAGTGCACTTTCCATCATGCTGTCACTGCTTAATTATGTCTTTAAATGTTTGTGGGTATGTTGCATTGCCTTGAGTATCCCTAATGTAGTATATGTTAGTGCTGTGTGACACTGCAAACTTTGCTACCAATCTGATACCACGTACAAAAAACATTTTTTTAAAATTCTGTGCGCTACATACTGAACTTTGGGTATGATACCAATACCAGCGTTGGTATCGATGTCGACATCGATAAATAATTGGCTTGATCAGGCAACATCTTCATCTTGGTTGCACAAAAACGGATAACCCCAGATAATTGTTGATTTACAAATCCACTGAATTTTTTTCACCTAGTAAAAGTTTTTACAGAGGTCATGTCAGACAGTCTTTTTCCTATAGACTTCTATAGGTCTGGAAGTCTTTTTGCAACCATGGTTAGCGCCATCATCATTCAGATAGAATGCAGGCTTTAGGCACATCCATATCGTTTACACTGCATTATATTGGCTCTGTTGTTTATAAGTGCATGTGATTGAAGCACGTCGCTCAGTGCTGAAGTGTGGCTCATTATTGTGCCTTGTGCACAGACAATACTTGAACGTCCCGTTATGAAGCTTTCAGTTTTTGTTTTTTTTCCACCTCCACTTTACTTTTTTTTGGAATTCATGCTTCAAAATTTTGTGATTTACAGAGAACATGACAAACAACATCATGACATTGGCTTCCATTCATTAATATGTGTGTGGAAACAATCGTACCCTGCACAAAAGGAAAGAGGACTCATTATTAAATCAGACTCATTCTAAATTCCCTCGCTCGCTTGCATCTGTAATCTGCATAAATCTGCATACAGCAGAAAATATGGAGATTACTGCACAAGACTGATTCAAACAGCCAAGTGACACCAACAATTCAACTTTTAAATTGAGGAAGTCTCGATTAAATCCGTCTTATTTTCTTATAAACACATGAGGCAAGATCATTTCTATTTGTTTGGCCTTCCAAGCATCCTAAATGTAATCTTTATATATCTATATGAGCTATACTTTATATAAATATTACTCACACCCTTTATATTACCTAATATGTATATAAAAATAACTTGTATATATAAATAACTTATTAAAATATGATCATCTCAACATCTTCTATATACATAAAAGAAAGAAGATGATGAAGAGGTGGTGGTACTGATGATAATGATGATGATGAGATGATCATGACAATGGGAAGAAAATAATAATGATGATTGTTATTATAATCACTATTATTTATATATTTTATAATGGATGTTGTTATTGTTATTCATTCTTTTAAATTCATTTTTCTCTTTGAGACAGTCTGTATCTGTCTCAAGCTGGAAATTAACAAAACTCAGTGCAGCACCTCCTTTAACACACTGCACATCTGCACATCACATACATTGACGCTCCCCATTATTCCTTCTGTCCTAATGTCTTAAATAACATATCTTATATATATATATGTATGTCTAAAAATGAATTTCCATCTATCAATTTTCTGCTGCTTATCCAGGTTTGGGTCGGAGGGAGCAGCAGCCTGAGCAGAGAAGGACTTCCCAAGACATCTGTGAGTCCTGGATCTGACACGTCGTAAAAAACAGTGAGCTTTGTAGATGAAACTCCTTAACAATATCTATACATGATTTATCATTGTTTTTAAGGCCCACACCCACAGGTCCAGCTAGTAAGCAGTGTAGGTGTTTCCCCTTCCTCAGAATTTAATAGGTTATTTGTTTTGTACAGAATCGCTAAAACTTTGATTTTTTTCTTTAATATAGTGAGTGTGTTGTTTCCATGTACTTAATATGTTAATCGTGGGCATTTACACACTGGGCTAAAGACCATACTATATTACTCATGTAACATTGAAAAGTGACTAGCAGAATAGCTCATTCATGGTTGATAGTGAATGGTGGGCTGATGGTGTGTCTTTTTGTGGTCATGTCTTTTTTTCTTGTTTTTTGTTCATTTACTTTGTTTCAATGTCTTTGTGAACTAAAAGCAAACCTACAAATACTAAAAGCACTTGACTTTTAAATGTATATACCTCTTTGAATCCTGCAAATCTTTTGGGGGTCTTGTTACAATGCACTGTGGTGTGTATCAGTCTGAAGCTGTGTCAGACACCTCGTGGTGCAGCGGTAATTACATTACAGTGCCTATTGTGGCTTTGAGACCTCCTACTGTGAGTATTATGAGTCCAGCACATGTGGCACAAACACACAGGATGTTTCACATACTTCATTAATCTAAGGTTTTATGGTAAATGTACACTGTAATCCATGTAGCCGGTGGGGCGGTACAACTATGAATGTGTGCCAGTGAGTGTTATTAGTGTTGACTAAGGTGACCACACACACCCACGCACTCTCCGCCTCCCTGCTGTTTTAGGAGCCATGGTTTTGATCGAGCAGACCGAGACCTCTCACTGGTTGCTGGCAGATTTCCAGCAGCCAATCACAAGCCTCTGCCAATTAGAGCTGAAGGTAGAGAGGGCAGAACATTTAATGGGGCTTTTACAGGCTTGTTGGTGTGTGTTTGTGTGTGTGTCTGTAACTTAATACACGGTATTTCTGTGTGTTTGTAGAGTATATCATGTATCTTTTCATGTGTGACAAACTCTTGTGTGTGTGTGTGTGTGTGTTTTGCAGATTCAGCGGCAGAGTAACCCATTAGGATAATAGCTCTGTTGCACTGCCCAGGCTATTACGGTGCAGTTTCTCTCTCTCTCTCTCTCTCTCTCTCTCTCTCTCTCTCTCTCTCTCTCTCTCTCTCTCTCTCTCTGTGTGTGTGTTTTGTGCTTGTGGCCTTTATCACAGTTTCACCAGTTGATTTAGCTTGAACCCCCCCCAAGGTAATGTATATTGTTTTTGTTTCAAGGCAGCTCCAATAATTAATCAGGACTTTTTAACTGTGTGTGTGTGTGTGTGTGTGTGTGTGTGTGTGTGTGTGTGTGTGTGTGTGGTGGGTGGTCAAGAATTTAAAATGCTTCCTCCGCAAATTGCGAGAAATCAGCTGAACCTTAAATTCACTTCTCACCTTCTGTGGTTTTTCTTAGCATTTTAAACCCAAAATCGCAACTAGTTACAGACAAACTTTTGAGCTCACAGACTGAAACGCAGGTCATGGAGATGATGTCAGAGATATATCTTCACTTAAGGAGATAGTAGCCTGGTGGTGAGGGGGCCAGGGGAACCTTCCACATCTTCAACAGGTATGTCAAGTTCACCAGTGTTTCCAGGTTGATCTGATGGGACCCAACTTAAAAGGTAAATGAGACTTTAAAGCATCCTTTGGCAAGGACCACCTACATTTTTGTGCTTTGTTTTCTTCAGTTCATGGCAAATAGATGTCTATTTATTATATACACCTCAAAAAAATAAAGGAACACTTTTTAAGCATCAAGTCAGTTAAACTTCTGGGATATTGATCTAGTCAAAAAAGTAGCAGAGGGGGGTGGTAACATGCTTCATGAGTGTTAAGGATATTCCAGGAGACAGAGAGTTACTCTAGGAGAGCTGGACAGGGCTGTAGAAGGCCCTTAACCCATCAAACGATGGGAATCTGCTCCTTTGTGGTGAGCACTGCCAGCCACAAAATGACCTCCAGGAGGACACTGGTGTAAATTTCTGTGCCCAACAATCAGAAACTGACTTCATGAGGGTGGCTTAAGGGACCATCATTCTCTAGTGGTTGGCATTTGCCATAGAATACCATTAGGTATTTAGATGAATTCCTTGTGTTCACTGTCAGATCCTAAACTGGTGCAGTGAATCTTGTATTGTTCCCACTGTACGACAATGCCCAGCGTCATGTGATGACAAGTATGCAGGCAGTTTCTGAAGGATGAAGGAGTTGATACCACTGACTGGCCCCCCATGTTTGCCTGACCTAGATCCAGTAGAACACTTCTGGGAGATTATGTTTCAGTCCATCAAATGTCACCAGGTTACACCTCAGACACTCCAGCACACCATCTGTAGTTTCATTTGGAGTATGCCTTCACGTTGGCAAGCCTGCACACAAGCATATAATGGTGCATACAAACTATTGAGTACCATTTTGAGTTGCTGCCGCATCAGGTTTTCAGTTTGACTTTCAGGTTGTCTTTGAATTCAGAGCTCTGTAGGTTGATAATTTTTATTTCCATCGAACGATGTGCAACATTTAATTCCCAACACATTATCCAGTTCATATCAGAATATATATCCAGAATGGCTTTTTGTTCCATTGACATCTGATGTGTTTTCTAAGTCTTCCTTAGTGTTTTTTCCAGAAAAGAAAAAAAAAATCAAGCAAGCATGAGGTGGAAACAACTGAACATCCTTCCCAGAAAACAACCCATTAGCTCATTTTTACAGCTCTCATTTTGTCATTGGGTTTAAAATTTAAGTGACCTCTGGCAGCAGTATGAATAAGCAATTATAAAATGAAAATATAAAAATGTCTGCCCCGTCACCTTAAGATGACATCACATTTAAAGTTGTCTCCCAAACATTAAACCCCATAACCCTGCTTCAAACTAACCAAACTGCAGACTACAATAAGTGGTCCTACCCAGATAAGACCGAGACCTCTTGGTTTGAAAAATGACAATACGTTAGTGCCAAAACCTTTGATTCCTGGAATGGCCACTTGTGGCTGACTCAAAAAGCAAGCCAATCCCCATAGATCCCCTTGTTAAAATTCCATAAATTTATATGTGGAAATAAACATCTTTACAGCTTGGTTTGACCCTCTAAAATCAGTGTCATCAGTGAGGACCCAAACCCTAACAAAAGGACTTTTTTGGGGGGAGAAAAAAGGGTAAATAGCTTTTGATGTTTTTCAGTTGCATTCATTCTTTGTTCCCTGATTTATTTATGTTTTTAAAAAAAGTATATCTTTTATCATAGACTTAGACCTCACAGGGTAGAAAAAAAAGAGAAAAGTAAAGACAGTTATTGTCAAACTATTTACATCTATTTGTTTTTGGCCCCTTATCCAATTTAGGGTCCCGAGAAAGCTTGAGTCCGTCCCAGCTATTCTAGAGCAAGATGGATGGGGACACTCCAAATCACTAATTCACCTAACAGTCATATCTTTGGTCTATCGGAGTAACCAGAGAGAATCCACACAGGCATGGGGAGAACATGGAACTTCCACACAACCCAGGATTAACCTTCTTCCTGTGAGACATATCAGGAAAACTCTACCATTATATATATATATATATATATTATATATATATATATATATGTATTTGATAGTAATTAAGAATTATCTATGCCTGTGTAATGCACCCATACAGTATATTATTAGTCAAATGTTGTCACTTCTGGCATCAAACCTCCCCCTGTCCTCCAAAGATTTGTTGAATTTACTTACACTTGGCGTTTTCTTTTTTCCCCCCTCTCAGCTAAGTGGTCACATCACTGTTCAAAGGCAGTTCAGTAAGGAAAGCAGGAAAGCGGTGTTGTACCCTGCTGCTGATCATTAACCCTGTCTGACCTTTTTCTAAGTTATACAGATTATTCTCAGACGCAATCAAGCATTGCACTGGTTCATATGGCTATTTAATGATGATATCCTTCATGTATTACTCTGTACATTTTCTCTTCCTTCTAATGTTTGATAAATGGACACTCTTTCACTTCACCCTATGAGCAAAAACAAAAAAAAGAAAATCTCACACACTGAGATACATAAAACCCATAAAAATACAACTTAAATATACAGAACTGATTTTAAACCTTAGACAAACAAACCCAATAAACTCAAACATAAACTTACTACACACACACACACACACACACACACACACACACACACACACACACACACACACACACACACGCACACACACACACACACGCACACACATGCTCCCAGTGACTGCTAAAGACCATTTGTATAAAAAGGGAGGAAAGAATAAATAAATGTTTTCAGTAGCTGGAAAGTTATCAAGTCCGTAGTGGGAAGGCTACACAGACTAACACCAGTCTAGACCCACACACAAAGAAACACAAACACACACACACGATCGAGCACCAACACAAATAACGGCAGAAAATGTATCACAGACTGCCAAGGCCACGGTCCTCCCTTTTATCACAATAAATCACAGCAAAAAGTTGGAATGGTACGCCTGAGTGTGGATGTGTGCGTACAAGCTCGTGGGCCACTGTCTAAGCATTGCCTTTGTTTTCCATCCCACTTAAAAAGGTCAGAGCCCTCGGGAGTCATTATATTACCCTGATATTAATGCCTGTGAGCCAAGAAGAGTGTGTGTTTGTGTGTGTGAGCCATGTGTTTCTACTAATACAATGGGCCTGAAAAGTAGAGTTCATTATTTTAGTAATGCCTATTTCTGCCTGTATGTTTGATATCTTTAAATTAATCCATGTCTGTTTGTGTGGTTCCTTCCTGAGTTCAAACACTGAGTAAAAGCCGAGTCGCTCTCGCTGTTGGCGTTTTGTCTTCATTCATTTATACTCGTCCACTTCAATAGAGTGCCAGTTTAAATCACTTCCAGCTTAAATGAGAAAGAAAACCATACAGACAGATCTTTTACCAAGAGCAAAAAAAGTTTATTTGAATGTCTACATGTTATCTGGTTCACATCCCCGTAGTTTCCATGTTTGCTAAAAGTTTACGCGATTATTTAAAGCTGGTCCAATAAACAGATTTATATAAACAATAGATAGAAAAGAAATATGAAAGAGATCACCCACAACGATGAAGCCACAAAGAATCATCACTCAGTGCTTTTAGTTGTATTGTTTTTATATTCCAGCCCTCAGTTGTAAAGGCAGTGTCTGACCTGGTTGGGGTGATGGAGACCAAACATCGAGCTAAAAGGACGGTGAATATTAAGCCAAATAAATACTAATGTGGTCTGTGTGTAAACTGATGACATGGTAGGCAATTACCTGCTAACATTTGTCATTGCAAAATCATAATGTGCATTTTTGTGTATTTATATGTATGTAATTCTGATTTTTTTTTTTTGTTTTGTTTATAGCTTGTTCCAAAAATAATCGTAATAATTCGTTTTAAAGCTGTAAAATGTTTCTAAGTAACTTCCCGCTGTAAAATGATAATGAAAGTAATACTTTTTAAGTTTTACAGTTAGTGATTTTGATTTTCATGCAGACATGTTTCACCTGGAAAATTTCCCTCTCGATTAAAAAAAAAAAAATTTGATGCTCAGTTTCTTACTTTTAGGACTTTTTTTAAAATATTTTTTTCTGCTTTTTCTTCCAGGATCAAACACAGACACACTACTTCACTACTAAACTACTCCTACAAGCAACGTAAATGTCGAAGTGGGGTTTTCATTATATTTTAAGAGTCGCCCCTGTTTTTACAGGCCAGGTTGCTACAATATAACCTTTCTCCACAGTAAGTGAATGGGAGCCATATGGAAAACATGGTACTGTACCTGAGCTGCTATTTTGGTCACACAGACAGAGCATTGTACCCATAAAGTTTAAGAGAAAGAAAGGATAGGTTAAGAGACAGGTATCCAAAAAAAGAAGGATAGATAAAAATAAAAAATGAAACAGAAAAAAAAGATATCACACAAAAAAGACGATCCCCTTTGTGAAAGACAGAGAGAAACTCTTATTGCAGTCAAAAATGAGATCAGGTCTTCTTTCTGCAGTTGCATGTGGATGTGGAGAAGCAGCTGAAGGGCACTGCCATGACTTCAGTCCTGCCACATGTGATCATCATCTATGAGACGACAAAAACACAAATTATCCCATTACTTTGTGTCTTGAGAAAATGTTCTGTGAGCCCGCAGAGGTTGAATGTAGAGTTTTGTTTGGATGGTCACTCCAAAGTCCCCAAGCATATGGGCATTAGAGGACAGGTGAGGAGGAGGGCCACAAAGAAAGCCACTAGATAGCTAGGGCTGATCTATCCTTGGGTGGCTGCTAATGGAACCAAATGTAGTTTAATGTAGGAAAATTAAGAAAATGTTTTCAAAGGTTTTATCATTGAATGCAAAACTTACTTTATTGTTACTGTTTTGCATTATTTGAGATAATTTATTGTCATGGTGCGGGGCAGGCAGGATAGGACCCAAACTGCAGGACTCTCAGGCAGAACTAAACTTAAAGGCAGCTTTATTGCTGGGTTTAGAGCAGGGGTCTCGAACTCCAGGCCTCAAGGGCCGGTGTCCTGTAGGGTTTAGATGTGTCCTTAATCCAACACAGCTGATTCAAATGGCTAAATTACCTCCTCAACATGTCTTGAAGTTCTCCAGAGGCCTGGTAATGAACTAATCATTTGATTCAGGTGTGCTGACCCAGGGTGAGATCTAAAACCTGCAGGACCCCGGCCCTCGAGGCCTGGAGTTCGACACCCCTGACCTAGTGTCCTCCCAGTTTTAGGTTTTTGTCTCTAAACCAGGGGTCTTGAACTCCAGGCCTCGAGGGTCGGTGTCCTGCAGGTTTTAGATCTCACCCTGGGTCAGCACACCTGAATCAAATGATTAGTTCATTACCAGGCGTCTGGAGAACTTCAAGACATGTTGATGAGGTAATTTGGCCATTTAAATCAGCCTTGTCGGATCAAGAACACATCTAAAACCTGCAGGACACCGGCCCTCGAGGCCTGGAGTTTGACAACTGTGCACTAGGTGGATGGAACATGCAGCACTCAGAGATGGCAACAAGGAACAGAAGGAAATCCAGACAATAAAAACAAGGGAATCAGGGCAAAGAAGAAACACCTGGGGAACATGGCTGGATGTAATCTAATCGACGAGACAGAGGACGCAAAACTGACCATGATGCGCACAGAACAAGTGACTATCAGAATAAAACAGGAAGCGTGAGAAACACATGCCGAGATGCAGACTAAGACACACAAATTGATGTGGGAAGACAACAGCACACACAGGCATGACAGAGCTGAAACACAGAGAGAGCCAGGGAGCTAGAGAGCAAGGGACAAGAGAGACAGAGAGAGACAAAGGCAGAGAGACAGCAAGAGACAAAGAGAGAGACAGCAAACTTGACATCCATAAACAGACCTTATAGACTACACATCAGGCACACCAAAACTCAACTTAAGCATCTGAATAACCTGAGAAAAATGAGCAAAACACTAAGTAAACTCAAAAACCTGGGTCAACGACACAGAATCATGACAGTTTATCAGATTCTCAGCAGCTGGACCACACCTTAAATAATCCCCTTCTTCATCTATAAATGCCTACTTGTTCTCATTACTGTGTGCATTCAGCAATGCAACCAGATGCTAATTAATATAATAAACATATTTTCTTTCCTTTTTTTGACGCACATTAGATAATCTTCTTCCTCACCCTATGTCTAGCAACCTCCTCTATCACACCAACCCTCTCCATGTCCTTGTTCACTACATCTATGAACCTTCTCCACATTTAAAGTCCCTACTCTCACCTCCACAACAATGTTCACTCTACACGCCTTCCCCCTATCTTCTGCCTTTGTCTTCAGCCAACAGTAGCACAGTTTCCACCAGTACTCTGTTGGCCAACAGCACTTGAGGCGGTCCTTATTAACCCGGGCCCCGACCCATCTGGTATGGAAATCTTGTTCTTTATGATAAGTATGTTTTGAATAATGATAAGTATAACAACAGAAGTGCTATAATAAAGCACTGAGTTTCAAGTGCATATTTTCAACTTAAAAACTGAACAAAAAAAATCTAACATGAATGGGATTAGCACCTGCACTGGTGAAGCTAAAGGAAAACGTATTCTACCAACACTGCTGCTGCCACATCTCTTTTCATATAACTGTTCTTCTTTCAGTTGGAAGTGCTCGTGATTTGCATGTTAAGACGTCTTCATTTCACGAAATCACACAAGCCGGAGGTGAGGACACGATCAAAGCTTCAGTGCAGAGAGAACCTTGGCAGCAGCAGTCAGACTTCATCCAGTCCACCTATCCATCCAAGACGAGGGTCAAGGATTTGGTGAGATCTGTGGTGCAGCTGTTCGACACATGGAATCTAGACCATGAATAACTTAAAACACACAGTGCAAGGGAAACACGAGTAGGAAGAAACTGTAAGAAACGGAAAAGTGTGGGGAATGAAAGGAGAGGAAAGAGTGGAGGTCGAACTCTGTGGCAGCATTTATTCAGAAGAGCAAAGCAGGAGGCGCGAGCAACTCTGACTTTGCATCGATTCGAGCGATTACTAACCGGAGGTTACGCAAGTTACCGACGTAAGACCGTAACATTGCCTACGTTAGAGGGAGGTTATAATGGGAACACACAAGCCCACTTTATTCAGTGACGCACGAAGTGACACACAAAGATCACATATACACATAATCGTGCACAGTGACGCATTCATGTGTAAATATTTCCTAATCCAAGCATGCACACTCGAGTCCTGGGTGGTACTTGCTGAAACCTACTGGAAGTTGTAAATGAGCGCTAACGTTGTTTTTTTTTTAAGTTCATGCATTTGACGACTTTATTGGTTTTTAATCAAAAGAATAAACTACATTTTCTGCCTTTAAGGCTCTAAAATAATAATAATAATTCTTTTTGTAAAAAGCGTAGCTAAAACATGAACCAACTGTGATTTATGAATGTTGACAGGTACTATTTTCACATAGAACCTTCAGCTTCATCACAACACGCTCATGTGAGTGCCATGAGTGAGTAGAGCTTTGAAGACAATTCACAAACATCTTGATAAAAGAGGTTGTGAAATTACTTCCAAAAAACATTCACTCTAAAAACAAATGTTTTTCGCAATATGCATGCACTGTCCACATTTCTAAGTCCACCTTTTTAACTGCTTTCATCATGTAAATATGTAATCAGTCATTAATAAGGCTGCAAATCAGTGCATTTTAACATGTAGAGGTGGTCAGGAGCTAGAAAACGGTCACATAATCAAACTGAAACGCTGTGACTGTGATGGTCACATATACATGTATATATTTCAATGGTACCAGAAAGTTTTCACATTTGGTAATGAATGTTTTGCTTTGTGTGTGTACATATATATATATATATATATATATATATATATATATATATATATATATATATATATATATATATATATATATACATATATGTATATATATATATACATAATGTATTTCACTTGCATCCGACAATTTTAATGATCCAATTCCCATCTTTTGTCTTTCAGTTATTTCAAATATTTTGAATCTGAAATCACTCTTAAAGTACTAACCTCATTGGTATTACTATTTATGATCAGTTTCAGTGTCATTGCAATGTTGTCAGGGTGTGACTGTTGCATGTAGAGTGATACTAAATTATGTTACAATTATTTAAAATCTGTGCAGATAAATTAATCTGTCTAAAGTTCATGACTAAATTGTTCATTTTCACTCCTTTTTCACCACATAAAAACAAGATTTCATTTTGTGAAAGCTTCCTCTCTTATCTAGGTATGCATGTATTTGCTGTATGAATTGGCTAAAATAAAGCCTAAAACATAATGTGTTTTCTGTCAAACAGCCACTCTGAGCTAACCTTCTTCCTGCTGTAAATTATCTGACCCAGTCAGTTAGTTTTCCACTGCAGCTGCCTGAATTTAATACACAATACAACATTTCAATAATATATGGCAGAGATCTGTTAGATTCAAGCATGCTAGTTTCCTGTCCCACATGTATTCACATCCCATGTGCCACGTGTGTGTGCGTACATGTGTAGAGGTCAGTAGAGTATGATGGAGGAAAGAGGTGGTGGAAAGGAAGGAGGAACAAAGGTATAATTTAACGCCTGTCAGGTTCATGGCCTTACAGAAGATGACAGGCGAGGGAGATGAGGGAGAGGTGAGAAGTTTGAACTGTTCCTCTGAATTCTGCAGCCAATTTCTCTTAAAGAACAAGCTATCAGCTCTGCCAGCAGGTTTTGACTCAAGCAAGTGTGTTGATATCCTGAGGTTCCTGCAAGGTTCATTTGCCTGTTGTTCCCTTTTCTGCCGATTAGCCTTTGTGTATTTATGACCTCAGTTCTCTTGTCCTTTGTTGTCATGTCTGGTGTCATGTCTTGTCTAGCTATTTTTATTATGCTAACTTTACCTGCTTGTCACCAGCCAATGTTGGGTATTATCATTAACTTTGTGGAATTTGGAGCTTGCATTTGCCATAATAAAGGTTAACTTTTTGTGACTACAGCCTGCTTGCTACCAATGAATGCTGGCGAGAGCATTACGGGGTAAAAATGTAAAATGTCACTAAAATATTTAATCAGCACTTTTTTATTCCTGATTTATAGTAAGTGTTAAATTATTCAAAGACATTAAAATATAGTCTGAAGAAAAATGTTTACATACAATTGAGCAGCTGGCTGTGACTGTTATGGGGTACAGAGGGTTAATCTGAACTACATAAATCATAATCACAAATTGAAAACATTGGTCACTGTTGTACTGAAAGTTTAACCAACAGCCCAGTTTCAGGTCATTCGTCAGAAACAGGTCCTTCCCTGCCACAGACTGTCTCTCTTCCTGCCTCTGAGAAGCACAATGCTGCCATCACTGTGCTTTGCCATAGAGATGATATCAGCTAGCTGTTGAGTTGTCCCTGGTGTTCATCTTGTCTAGTTCTTAACATTTTTCACAAACTCTAACTGGGCTCTATCATAGAGCCTGCTGGTTAACACTGAGGGTGGCAGTTCTTGCTTGACTACAGAGTTTGGCCAGACTGCCAACAGCTGGAAGAGTCCTAGTGTTCACAGACCACTGTGCTCTAAACACATTATGTGCAGCAAAGAGTGAAAATGCATGTTAACACTGCCCCTCTGGTCCTGTCCGTTTATGTTAGCTTGCTAGCTTGCTTTGTTTATGTTAGCTTCCTTTGATATATTTGCCACTGCATAAAATGTCAAACCCACAGAAATGGAGTAAGTAATTCATTAACTGCCTTTACTTTCACCGGTCCAATGAATTCAGTTCAAAACATGCCAAGCAGAAGTTTTTAATGATGGATCACTAAATGCTAACAAATAGCACTCAAAGAAAACAGTGGGATGAAAATATTCAGATTTTTATATAGAGGAGACAGAGTTTTCAACTGGCCATGAATATGACTACAGATGACTGTTGTTCAACATATAAATTGATATTTTGTGTGTGTTTGTCTGTTTGTGTAATATACACTCACCTGCCACTTTATTAGGTCTTGTTAGTAGTGGTTTGTATGGCCTTTTGCCTCATGTCTTGATTCTTCAAGGCACTGGAAACATTCCTCAGAAATCTGTATTCATATTGAAATGAGAGTACATGCAGCCCATTAAAGTTGCACATGCAGTTCACTTCCTCCAGTTTTACGAGTATGCAGGGCAGTTTGACAGGAAGAGCTGGATAGCACTGTAGAAAGGCATCACGCCAGTACTAGGATGGGTATCTGCTGCTTTGTGCATGGAGGAACAGCAGTTGCACTGCCGCACAGCCCTACAAAATGACCCATGTGCACGTTTCTCCAAATTGTCAGCATCAGTCTCTATGACCATGGCATGAGGGACTGACGTCCTTTATTAGAACCTGCCTCAAAACTGTTATAATAACTGATCAGAACAATGAAAAGAAGGTCAATGCTTTCTCCTCCGAGATGCCGTAGCTTTTCTTTTAGGTTTTATAAGTTCTTTTACATTTCAATTAAGAGTTTACTGAAAATTGCATCATTTGGCCAAGAAAAAAAACTTCTTTCCAACTTTTCAAAACAGCAAAATGTTCTGCACATTTTATGACTGCAGCTTTATCATAAATGCTTCTTTGATCCTGATTAGAAAGAAAAATAAATCTATAAACATGGCTCAGAGGGATCTTAGGAGCAAAAGGTGAACATCTTTTAAATAAGCAGCGAGATCATTTTAGTAAAACATTGGCACACAAGATAACGATATAGCTTTCAAAGCGTGACACGCTTTGAAAATTATACTGCTATCATGTACAAATACTCCAGCAAAATATCCTATTGAACAGTATAAGATGCTAATAGGAAAAAGATTTTGAACTAATGAGAAAAATATATCAATGAGAGATGTTTTCTGTGATGAAAGCAGTGTGTTTTTGTGTTGAGCGTTGCCCTGATGTTGAACTGTGGGTCTGTGTGTGATTAAGAGAAGAGAGAGAAGAATGCAGTCCACTAACAACACGAGGCCGGTACCGTCCCAGGCTGTAAAACACATTTTGATGCTGTTCATACACACACAAATACACACACTCATCCGCACACACCATAACTGAGATGGACACCCTGCTGGTTTCAAACTCAACAGCTGTCGGAGTGTGAAACCCGATAAAAGCGGAAGAAACTAAAGTGCTGGCCCAGCAGAGGGATCGTCCAACTTTTGATAATAAGGTGATAGTTTATTGATCCAGCAGAGGTCAAAGTTCAGACTTAAGCGCTGGCGCAGCACCTCTGGAGCTGGAGGGGATATAGTGACTTTCTGACTTGCTTGCTATTTCTTCATTTTGATACACAAACAGCAGATAAAAAGGCATATGAAAGACAAAAATACACACGTATCTGTTTTTAAAACCAACTACCGCTCATAGTTCGTGTTTTTTTGACAACCCAGTGTACAGTTGTGGTCAGATATTTACAACCATTCATCGTGGGCATGAATGTTGTGGTAATTGTGGGCTTTTAATTATTTCTTTGAACTGTTCTTTCTCAGGATAGCTTGTACAGCATTGACACCTTTAATGCCTTTAACAAACAAAAATTGGGTGCACAAGTTTGAATTTCTTTTCAATCTCAGTGTTAAAAGTACACATATAGGCAGAAATATATATACATACACTCACTTAAATCCTTTTTTTACAAGTGGTGCTGAAGGTTCTACTAGTTGAATTTGGCAAGTCCAAATCCTATTTACACTAACTGTCAAGATCATCAGTTCAAACAGTTTTCAGTTATTTGAGTGCGTCACCACTTCTCAGAGTCTGGAAGAAGACCCTGTCAGAGGAAATTGGTTAGGAAGTTCAAGAACAACCCAGGACCCACCAAGAGTAAAGCCTGTCATGAACTGGAGCCTGCTGCAAAACCATATCACTGTCCCCAGTGAAGCTAGTTTTACATAACCTTGGACTTGAAGGTTCCTCACCAAGCCCCCGCTCCAAAATCAAAACCTTTACCCTCGACTGAAATTTGCAGCTGTGCACTTGGACAAGCCAAATTTCTTCTGGAGAAAAGTTTTATGGTAAATGGCCTGTACTTGTATAGCGCTTTACTTGGTCCCTAAGGACCCCAAAGCGCTTTACACATTCAGTCATCCACCCATTCACACACTGGTAATGGCAAGCTACATTGTAGCCACAGCCGCCCTGGGGCGCACTGACAGAGGCGAGGTTGCCGGACACTGGCGCCACCAGGCCCTCTGACCACCACCAGTAGGCAACGGGTGAAGTGTCTTGCCCAAGGACACAATGACTGAGACTGTCAGAGCCGGGGCTCAAACAGATTACAAGACGAACTGCCAAATCTTGAGCCACGATCGTCCCCTGTTTTATGCTCAAACAAGTCAGCGATTGAGGCATTGACCACAATGACAAGAGATACGTTTGGAAGAATAAAAATGACACTTTAAAACCTATGAACACTGTATCACCTGTCAAGCATGGTGGTGGTAGCATCATGCTTTGGGGCTGTTTTGGCTCCAGTGGTACGAGAACATGTGGATGGAATAATGAAGAATTAGGACTACCTCCAAATTCTTCGAATTTACCTCAATGGACGGTTGAAACTTGGACACAGTTGGGTGTTCCAACAGGAAAATGATGAAAAACACGTCAAAAACTAATTTTGAATGGATGAAACATTAAGTTTCTGGGATCCCAAAACCCTGACCTCAACTCTACTGAAATTTGTGGAAGCCCTCGGTACCAACCAATTTAAATGAACTCTACCAATTCTGACAAGAGACGTGGTCAAATATCCAACCAGAATAATGTAAGAAGTTTGTTGATGATACCAAAAGCATCTGGTTGACTAGCAACTTGAGGGATCTTTAACCAAATATTAGTGGAGGTGTATGCATATATTTTTAGCATCCATGAAAAACCATTCTGTTAACTGTGTTTTGCTACACTCTTTTCTACTAAGAGATTTTTCTGACCCTGTTTGCAATGAGCAACAATGATTTTAACATTTTGCTTACAGCTGTTTGGAGATGTCTTTGCTCTGAGTGTTCATCTTTGCACATGGCCCAACCGGCAATAAGCAGCATTCCATACTAATAATTGTTAATTGTTCCTGACAGAGAAATGGTCAGTGTTTTCTACGCCTCCCATAGCTGAACTGTCACACAGTCATAGATTTACAGTTATATACTGGTTGTTATACTGTGGCTTTACTTAGATTGAATGGTGAGCTCTTTCATTGCTGTCAGGCCATTTTGCATTTTAGTGCCAGTAAAAGTCTGATATGGCTTTTATTATTTTTGCATCTTCTGATTATTATTTTTTTATTTATCTGTTTTTAATCAGTTATAGAGGGTTAAAATATATGCTTCAGTCTGCTGCTCCATTTGTGGTTACATACCCTGGGCATTATAAACACAGCTGTCGCATAAGAAACCACTCAAGTCTTGAGCAAAGCATAACATCATTCAGTCTATAAATATGACTGACATTTATCTCTCTGTCAATATACGGCTAAATCCACAAAGTTGAATATTCTTATATTACTGGCAACTGTATTCCCTAAACAGGTAATACAAAATGGGTTTTAAGAGCCCCGTCGCTTTATATCTGGTGACGCCATGAGCAAAATTGTCCATTGATCACTTTGGGCACCACGGGGCATTAATGGAGGGCTGGGGTCAGTCCAGTGTAAGAGCTGAGAGTCTGAGAGTCTACGTTTATTAATCAGCATTTGATATTTATGAGATCAATTGATTGCACCGTTCTGGAGTCAGACAGACATAGAAAGAGCCATGAAGCTAATTGGTGCAATTTACACCTCATCAGAGGTCACTGGTGGATCTCAGCATATGATGACATCATAAAGCAGAAATAACAGTGTGCTACAATTAAAACTTGATGGAGTTCACTACCAAAGACATCTGCAGGCAATATGTGTGCAATGTAATTCATGTAATAATTGGCTGATATCCTTATTAACAATGCAATAAAGTATATTATCAGTATAAAATCAGGTAAATTAATAACTCAGAAGAAATCCAACATTCTGCACATGGTGTTTTTTTTCAGGGCTGCTGTAATCACATTAAATGATCATATAGGTTTTTGTGAGGAACAATACATACCAAATTTTACATTACAGCGGACGACATAGGAACAAAGAGGGTGTAACTTCAAGATTCATCAAAAGGGAAAAAATACATGTCCCAGTCAAAATTAAAATATTTTATCAGGCATGACTATCAGCACAAGAGGCATGATTGTATTGACAGGTCGATATGAAGAAAATTTGCAAATTAGTTAGTAAATAGTTTATGTTTATGGATGCAGTTTGTTGAGGACCCAGTAACACAGGCCTTTATACCAATTGGCAATCGCCTGGCAACCACTGGTCATTAGGAACCCTCCTGATTGCTTTGTTTGCTCATAGTTTGCATAGAAGACACCAACTTGTCTGCACCTCCTAACTACTACTTGAGTGGAAATGTAGAGGCTTTGCAAAAAATGTATTGCAAACTGGAAAATGAGAACATTTTTTCTTTGAACTAAAAGTTGCACACAACACAATTTTTATTTTAAAGCTGAACACTCTCCATTTCCAGTTTGTGTGGCACTTTTCACAGTTTCTCTACCGCTTGTTGACTAGTTGGTGAGTGTTTGCAGACAAGTCAGCATCTTCCATGCAAACAACAACCACAACAACCTGCTGGCGATCAAAGCAATCCCAAGAAGGTTTTCAGGGCAGCACTATAATACTCCAACTTCACCAACCGACTTCACGTATCATCAGCCTCCAGCTATTTGAAAATCAATCAAGGAATACCTATTTTTCTTTACAACCTGACTAGCCACTTGACTAGCCACTTGACCTAGAGTGTGTGACTGCGTGTGTGAGAGTGTGTCTAACCCAAGTTCCTGGCCTTAACTTCTAGTTCTAAGAAAATCCCAAATGTGGCAGTGGCCAAAATGCTAAAGCTAAGGCTCCAGAGTCCAAAACCAATGGGTGACATCATAGCTATGTCCATCTTTGTATGCAGTTCATGGAATACGCTCCCATAACATTTCCTCTTTATTTCTCTTGGTGCTTTGTGCTGCAAAATGACTGTGAGGTCACGAGAAGCGCAGTTGTTTGGGATGATTTGAAAGTCACAATAAAAGAGACACATAACATGCGTAGGGTAAAAGTTAAAGACAGGCAGTCACAATCAAAGCTGAAAAAACTGAGAGAGACAGACATTCATCAGGGGAGCGTGTGGACAGAAAAATGGATAGAGCTGTCAGCTTTTCCAAACTCAAAGATCCCCCATCAGAAAACACACACACGCTCATACACCACAGGGGTCTTGATATACGAGTGTGCAGTCATGTGCTTTGGTTGCGGTAGTCGCCAGTGGCGACTGAATCACAGACCACGATGATGTCATATCTGTCTGGCTTGATACTGTGTGGATCCGTGTGTGTGTGTGAGAGTGTGTTTTTCTCTGTGAGTTATAAAAAACGACTGACCTCAGCATTACAGTAAATCTCTCCCATTTTCTTGTTGTTGTTCAGTGTTTCACCATAAAGATGAGACCTGATGCCACATGTGCAATTACTGGCAGTGAACTCATGCTGGGGGCTTGATATATGGAGACTTACCCAGGATTACCTCTGCCGCCATTACCGAGGGCACGAGATGAGACGGCGTCATATTTAATAATGGAAATCATGATGTTTTTAAATAAGGGCTTTATAAAAAATTAATGGAACAACCAACATTTATGACCTTCCTTTTAATAAATTGCCATGGCCAGTCAGGACACATTGATAATGTTAAATACACTGTGGATTATGTGTTTTCGTTTAGTCCTCTAAGCTGGACAAATGACGTCATGAAAGTGGAGAAGTTCTGATCCTTTAATTGCTGAATTTTTACATAAATTAAACCTCACAGGTCCTGTGAGAGAGAAATGGGAGAAAACAAGTATTTTTTTTTCTGTAAATGTATTCTTGAATTGATGCAGGATGACAAGGTGGGCTGTTTGCCAGTCCAACAAATAACTGAATCTCACTTCTTGTAATGAATGATTTGCCTCTCCCTTCTTTTCATTCATGCATTTACATGCTTCTAATGCAGGTCATTAACTTTATTGATTTTGGTTTGTCTTTGTTTTGCTTTTCTCCCTTTACTTTCCCCTCACCGCTCAACTAGTTGTGGTAGAATACCGCCCCTCCCTTAGGGTGGTTCTGTCAGACCCGTGTAAAAAGGGAGTTCTTCCTCTCTGATGTCGCCAAGTGCTTGCTCTTAGGGATTTGTCTAATTATTTAGGTTCTAACAGGAAAAAGCACCTGCTGTGAAATATAAGGTGATAAAACATGCTGACTAAATGGAAAGCCTGTATGAGTGCATGGTGAAACCAGACTTCATCACCAAACTGCTCACTTTGATGACCAATTCTGTGTTGACCAGGGCTGTCACAAAAATGTAAGGTTACCAGGATAATTCACATTAATAAAACTTGTTCAAGAAAGTTATTGGACCAATTTTATGTCCAAACATTAGTTGGACATATAATTGAACATATAGATAAGAAAGTTATAAATCCAAACTGTTATAAAGTACTGTGCAAATACCTTAAGCCACCTCTCATTACTTTACATTTTGTTTCCAAGGAAACTGACTTTTTTTGGTAATATTGTAAAGCGATCTTGAACCTTGGATCTTCATGCTTTCTTTGGACACTGGCTGCTTTTTCTCTCATTTTTAGTACAGTGGTTGTACCTTAATGTTTTTAGATGACTTTTTTTGTTAGTTTGTTTGTTTGTTAAGCCACTTTAAAGATTGACCTATAAGTCATTCAAAGTGTCATGTCCGCATTGTTGGGCCCTTTGTTACTAGCGCTCAGTTGAATCTACTAAAAATGGCAAAGACACATGTAACTTATGTTTGAAAGTCATAAAATAGTACTAAGAGCTATTAGCTCAAAACATGCCATATACTCTATGTGCTGTGTGTTCCTCAAAAACTGGACAAATGTGAAATTACTGGTTCAAATTATCATCACTATGCAGGGCGGAGGTCAACAGTGAGTCTCTAAAGCCATCTGTAAAACATGGTGGAGTCTCTGTCATGGTTTGGCGCTGCATTTCGGCCAGTTGTGTTGGAGATCTTGTCAACACTGATGGAATCATGAACACCAAAAAGTATAATCAGATTTTGATCCACCATGAAATGCCACCTGGAGAGCGATTGGCAACAGGTTCATTTTTCAGCATGTCAATGATCCCAAACACACTGCCAATGCAGTAAAAGTGTACCTGGATAAAAACACACAACCTGGAGCTCAACATTATTGAAGCAGCATTGGATCGTCTTTACAGAGCATAGAACAACTACTAGCCATTATTCAAAAAAGAGCCTGGAATGTCCTTCAAGAAGCCTGGAGAACTATTCCTGAAGACTACTTAAAGAAATTACAAGTCTTGTCTAAGAGAGTTAAGGCTGTGGTAAAGAACACAGGTGGTCACAAAAACTGACCTGCAAGCTCACCTCACAATCTCTATTTTTGCCTTTTTTTCTCTGTTTCCACTGTCCAAGCAACATAAAAAGAAATGAATGGTGGCACAAAACTATATGTTAGAACATGAACATCAATTTTTATCCTCCTTTTTACAGCCAAAACTATAATCAAGTGTGATATAAGTGGCATACGACTCTATTACAAAATCATTTTTGAAACAGAAGGCTTCGTGTCAGGAAGATGATATCAAAATGTATATTAAAAAAATTATATTTTTCATCTGTTATAACCTGTTTTCAACAGCCACATACCCCACATTGTAGTGTGACCCTTGAAACTGTACCCAAAACTGCCCTTTTGAACTCTTCCCCAATAATTCTTCTGTTACTCTACATCATATGTATTTAATTGGTGCTGTTTTGCAACTGACAGTTGGATATATCAGATGATATTGATACTTACAGTTATAGAAAAAAGATTGGTGGTTGGATGGTTTTAGATTATTACGCTTGTAGATGGTGTAACAATTATTCAGTTGCAGTTTTGTAGAGAGGTGAAATGTGAGTTTAAAATCGAATGCACTTGCACATGAACTAATAAAGTCTAAAAAAAAACTGTGGAAAAAGGATATGCTCGAACCATAACTCATATCAGGGTGAAAGTCATTAGATATGTTAAAGTTACTGTACAAAAATAATAAATCGTCTCTCGAATAGTAAGCAGTGCTAAACAACAAATCTGTGTGTGGTTCCTCTCTCAACGCCTTTAGCTTGACCTGAGTTGCCTCAACATAAGGATCCATTTTTTTGCCTTGGAGATATTCACTGTCTGTCGATCTTTCAGCATTTCGGTCGCCTTCATCGGTCCATCCTTAAATATCTTGCTGCAGGTGGTCCATCCGTAACTGTCTTCCCCAGGTGTCTAAATAAGAAGATGCCGAAAGACGTGTCAGATTCCTAGAGGGATAACGGCTGTTCCAGATATTCAAAGACAGATGCACCCCCGATAGATGTCAGTGAGGCCATTTGCAGGTATTAGGGTCAGGTGCAGCGGACAGATGCGTCATTAACATCACAACTCTCCTCCTTTTAATCAGAGCATCACTCATCCCTGGCACTCATCCTCCTGTTTCTCTCATCCCTCTCTCATTTCACTCCATCTCATGTAATTGCAGAAGGAGAATTATTTTGCTGGATGAATGACCACAATGTAGCTTTTTGTTTGGGGGATTTCTTTGCAGAAATAGATTTTTAGCTAATCTGAATACTTTCTTGTTCGTGTGTTCGTCACAAATTTTCTGAGGTGCAGATATTAAAAACAATGATCTTTATTTCTGTAGCGCCTTTCAAAACAAACTTCCACATGACAAGACAGGAAGCAAGTAGTGATAAAATGTTTAAAAACATAACGGTAAAACTGCATTCATAAGGGGGAGACTGGTAGCACAATGAGATTAAAAGCAAGGAATAAAGAACATTTAAAAACAACATAGAAGAGCCACCTCCACGGGACAAGACTCAGCGGTTCATTGCCATCTAAAGAATAAAGGTCACTCTTTAGAGGATGCCAATGTTCACATTTTGGACAGAGAAAACAGATGGTTTGAAAGAGGAGTGAAAGAAGCCACCTATGTCCTCTGTGAATGAGCATCTTTGAACAGAGGGGATGACTTATAACACCAACTGTCTGCCATCCAGTTCTGAGATCCCTTCCCAGACGCCTTAACGCCCACTCACACCCTGGGCTATCTGACCTCAGGAAATCACATGATAGGGTGGGGAAGGTTTCATACTGGGTTCACCCAAAACCTTGGCTGATTGTGACCTACACCCGTTTTCACACCTTGGCTCGTGTGATTAGGTAGAGGATCATTAGGGGGGCCATGACCCTCTTGGGGACACTCCCATAGGGCTTAAATCTGGGACTCCTCCAGTTGCTCTTAGAACTGAAGAAGCTTCTCGGATAAGAGGTGAAACATCTTTACGTAACCTAAAGAAGCTCAGACGCTTCACTTTTCAAACCCTTTAGACTATGATGACCTGGATGAATGAGAACCTTCACAGAAACATTTAAAAATAAAAAACAAGTAAATTAAAAGCATTTTTCCAAATATTAAAATAATTTACAATTATTACTAAAAATAGATGATAAAACAATTAGAAAGAGCAACAAAATAACCAGGGGCAAAGAAAAGGTTTGATTCTAAAAACATGTCTTTATGAGGGATTTAAAGGACGACAAGGAGCTTGCAGGTCTGATCTCCTCAGGGATGTTGTTTTTCCAATGAAAGAGTGCCCTGACAGAAAAAGCCTCATCACCCTTTTTGTCAGCTGATATTGTGGGACGGCCAGCAGAGCCTTGGCTAAGGACCCCAGGTTATGACCAGGGGCGTACAGTGTCAGTGAGTCATCTGAGATATATATGTGATGTAAGCTCAAAGTCTTAAAAGTGAGCGTTTAATCAATTAATTAAAGTCACTTCTAAAAAGAGGGGTGACCAGTGAAAAGAAGCTAAAATAAGAGTAATGTGCTCTCTTTCTTTGGTTTTAGTGAGGCCAACTGCTGCATTCTGGACCAGATGTAGTCCAAGAACATACCCACGAAGTACACCACAGGTCATCTTTATAGAAAGTGACTGTGACTTGCCAGTGATAATAGTAAAAGACCTATTTTGAACCGGAAATGCCAATTCAGTACCGAAGATGACCCCCCAAAATACAGTGATCCACAGAGTCAACTGTAGCACTCAAATATAATAAAACTAAAACAAAGAATTTGCCATCATCAGCGGCAACTAGCACGTCATTGATCACTGAGCAGTGCTGTCTCTGTGCTGTGGTTTGCTCTAAAACCCAGCTGCAATAGTTCAAAGAGTTCATTTCGGGTTTAAAACGGCAATCAGCCGTTCAGAAACAATCTTGTCTAAAACCTTGGAGAGAAAGGGAAGTTTGAAAATGGTTCTAAAATGATCCAATTATCCAGCGTTTTTTACAGATAGAATGTGTGGACTGATAGATTCATTAACTTCCCCACAGGCAGGATATCCAGGGCACACGAAGAGTGCTTAATTTTATTAATCATCTCAGTCGGAGTTTCCATAGATGGAGATGAAGTGAACAGCTTTTCTAGTCATTGTAGAAAAGGCGTGATAGTCCCATTGCTATCAATTTAATTCATGATTGAAAAATTATCAAATTTCTCCAGGGAGGGGACTATACTTACACTTGTTGGAGCCTCTGTGACGCGATTAATCACTTTAAAAAGAGTCCTGGAGTTGTTTAGGTTCTTTTCAATGAGTTCTGAAAAACACCGTGCTCTAGTATTTTTTTATTTTTTTATTTTAACCTCAGAGTTAAAATTCCTCATAGAGGCTTTTAAAATGTCATGGTTAGAGTGAGAGCTTATGTTTTTACTGTAATTTTAATAGATGTCCCCTTTCTCCCTCTTTTCTTTGCTTTTCACCTTTCTCTTAATTTTCTCAGTAATTTCTCCTGTTTTCTCCTGGTGTCATTCATCTTTCTGCGCCTTTGTTTGAACCGACTGAGTGAAAGGTAATTTGTTCATTTTTTTCTTTTAAACTCCCTGCCCTCTCTGCTTCATTATCCACCACAGAGCGGTGACACACCGGCATGGCATATGCAGTAATTGCCTTCCTTGTCAGAGCAATTGAACTTTTACAGAAATTTCTTTCAGCACCTTGAACTTTCGCCTGCTGTTTGTCACAACTTGTGTTTTTGGTGTCTCAGTGCAGTGAACGCTCGGTCTTTTTCATCTTCTCTTTTGTGTGCCTCTGTTTCTAGTCTTGCATCTGTGGGTCCAGCCAAGAATTCAGAACTCCAAATATATTAGTTTCTATGCTTATAGAAGATTGACATGATGAGAAAATATAAAACATGTATTATATGTAAGGCCATTCAAATTAAAATTGTTAATGTCATTATTTGTGATTGGATCCAATATGCAACTGGTTGTGTTGAGATCTTTGTTTTAATCTTTTGAACTCTTTAAAACTCCTGATGAGGCTAATTTACTGAGACTTGGCGGCCATACCCCCATGGAAGTACTCTAGTCACACTTCTTACTGATCTTTTCATTCTATCGTCTGTTTCTCACCATCTGTCCTTGAGATGGATAGTTGCTTGTTCTGTTTTGTCAATTTTCATTCTCTCTTTGCGTCTCTGTCTCTTTGCATTCCATTCTTTCTCTCTCACTCTCTCAACAGAAATGCTTTACTGTGGTTTCTGGTGCTTTGGTGGAGTTCTTCCCTATTACCCCCCGAGCTTCAGCAAATGATGGAATAAGCCAGTGATAGTTCCACAACACTAACCACAAACATACCCCACCTCCTGTGCAGAGTGTGTCTTCTTACACGTTTGTGTGCAATTGTGGGAATTGAGACCGCTCTATAACATCTATGGAAATAAGTCTCCTCCCCTTCTGTTAATATATCGCCATGTGTTTGACAGACACAAAATTGTGCAAGGAGAGTCAATGAATATATCACTACTTCAAAGTGACCATTGTTCGAACTTGTTTGGGAAGGGGAAGCCATTCAAAAATAAGTTCCTGTAGAGGGAAATGAGCTAAAACAACTGGTTTTAGATTGAGGATGAACTGAAAGGATGTACTAACATTAAATAAGGATTGCTGAATTGTGCATTATATGACACTCCTTGAGTAGAGCATAGTGGTGGAATAGTTGAGTCTTCAGTAACAGTAAGAAGGTTTCTAGTTTCAACTTCCTGGATGGCTGAGGCCTTCCTGTGTGAAGTCAGCTCCTACAGTCCAAGGACATGCATGTCAGCTTAGGCCTCAGTCAAACAATCCAAGAGACAGATCGGCAACCTGCCGGAAACCTCTAGTTGTTAGGGAAAAATTATATTTGTGAGTGGTTGGTGGCTGTTGCTAGTGGAGATCAGTCACAAAGAGGGTGCTGCACCAAAAACTTTCTTGTGATTGCTTTGGTCACCTTTAGTTTGCAGACCAGTTTGCACATTCGATGTAAAAAACACCAAGTACTCACCGTGCTTTCAGGTTAAGCTCTCTATTTATGTTTTGTGCCAAACTACCGCTCAACAAGTAATTGGCGAGTGCACAAGTCAGAATGTTCCATGCAAACTATGAACAATTTGCTAGCAATCGAAGCAATCAAAAAGAGTTTTTTGGTGCAGCACCATTTTTGTCTAGCAACCTCCAGAAACCACTTACCAACTGGTTGCAACCTCCAGCAATCAGATGGCAACTTGTTAGCAAATACACATTCAAAGATGCACCAGATGGATTCATACAAAACAAGTAAGGGGTCACTGACCAGTCTGTAGGCCCGTGTGACTGTAGGCCCGTGTGACTGTAGGCCCGTGGGGCCTTAATGGTGATTCTAAATTGGCTGTAGGTGTGACTGTGAGAGTGATTGTCTCTGTTGTCTCTGATTGACTTGCAGTCTGTCCAGGGTAAGCCCAGCCTCTCGCCCAGTGACAGCTGGGATAAGCTAAAGCTCTCCAGCAGCTTACCATTTGGATAAGCAGCTGAGAAAATGGATGGATTTATCTTTTTAAATCAGCATAATATATCCACTGAAAAACAATAAGTACAAACATAGAGTATGATATAACTGAGGCCAGGGCAATCTGAATGAGGTCTACTGATTGAAAAGGGTCTTTTGGTTGCAAATGGAATTGGGAGTCACGGGAATGCATTTGAGGGCACACACAAGCATAAATAAAAATTTGAGATGCTTCTCTCTTTCAAACGTGTTTACTGTGAAGCTAAATTCCACATCAGCCCCACAGAAATGGATTACATGGTTTCCATTTGGTATATTCTTACACAACAGACACTTGAAGGAGGAGACAGAGAACTTGACAGAAGCACAAAGACAAATGCTTTCCAGTGTGTTTTTGACAAATTTTAGACAGCATTCTTTGTTTTGTATGAATTCATTTGGTCCTACATATCATTTCAAGTCCGTCTTTTTAATGCATACACACTCCCTGTTCATGCATTCATATATGTGACCCCGTGCACTTAGCAGGCACATGTCTCATTGAGGCTTTGTAGCCGAGGCGCTGAGAGCTCATTTGTGACTTTGTGTGTTGTAAAGGTGTTGAAAGATCAGGCACAGAGTTCGGCGGCACCCTCTCATGCTAAGCAATACCAGCTGAGGTACAAGGGCCACATCACACACACACACACACACACACACACACACACACACACACACACACACACACACGCACACACGCACACACATGCAAACACACTCCCTATTATCACTTTAACTATATATGCATTACTGCCTTTGCAGTGTCTGGAGAATCAAAACCAGTGATTTGTTTTACAATACAAGGGCTTCACCTAAAGTGGACTTTAAATTACACTGTAAAAATGCAATTCCAAGTGTAATTGTAGGAGATTTGCTGCATATGTGCCCCAAACGGGATTACAATCACTCACCAGGACTGCTTTTATTAAATAACCAAACCTCCCAACAGAAGTAAATTCATTCTGAGGCTTCACTGTACAAGAGAAAGCATGCAGCAACTAAATGTTTTGACATATCACATGTATTAATGGCTTGTTGTGTTCTCTAATGGTCATTGTTTATCAGTATACTGTAGATTTTCTGCTAAAAAATCTGTGCATTTTTTGGGGGGGCAACATAATTTGGAACTGGCGAGCTACAGAATTGTACAAAAGTCTTGAGCCACCTAGCTCTGGACTTGTTGAAGGTTTTTCCAAGTTTTTCTTTGGACATTGGCTGCTTTTTCACTCATTTTCAGTCTATTCCTTGTACCTGACCATCTTCATAGGAATTTTGTTTGTTTGTTTGTTTGTTTATTTGTTAAGCCATATAACACTGATCAGTGAATCACAAGAGCATACAAAATCCTGGGGTTGAAACTCAAGGGATGAACCAGTGTTGTGTCTATTTAAAATGTCACCTTTCAGTACTTTGTTACTGTCAGCATGTTTCAAAAACACATGACTTGTTGTTGCCATAAATCTATGACAAATTTCAAAGAATACACAGTTTGATAGAGATGAAACAGAAAAGTAAAAATGATCCACCAACACCATCAATGTTGTCTCAAAAGCATCTGACCAGAAAGTTTGCCTAAGAGAGTTCAGGTTGTGTTAAAGAACAAAGGTGGAATGACTTTCAAGCTTGTTAGAATTGCACCAACTCTTTGCTTTATATATTGTATTTCTATATATGTTTGCATACGTTTCAATAAATCCATGCAGCTATTTCATATTTTCCTACTAAAATGAACTTTTGCTCAGTACTTTTGCACAGTACTATACTTCACGTGCAGACCAGAAGACCTTACCCAACTTAAGTACAAGCCTGCAAATGAAGACGAAGGCCTTTACAATGCTAATAGCGCATGCACATTTTAAATAGATTAAACCTTTATGAAAATATGTCGTGTTTTCAGCCACTTATTTTTCTTTTCATTCAAAAGTCTGAGAGACATTATCACCTATGACCTTTCACCTCCTTCCACCATGTTTCTTGTAATAGTGCTGCTGTGGGAGCTGAAGCTTATTCTGCTGTTTCATTCACTGTGAAATGCATAAATGTAAGAACGTCACCAGGCCAGTGAGTGGGTAATGTGATCCTCAAAGTGCTGCTCTCTCGGGCTGCATTTGGATTCCCAAGCTCCTGAAATTAAGCTTTTTTTTCTACTGTTACTGTACAACCATCAGTGAGCATGTATGTGTGCATTTATTTGTGCAGGGAAACCTGATTGAAATACCATTTTCTTATTGGATTACAACCAAACAGGGGGGTTTACTCAGAGTTGTTCCAACTTTTCCTAAAGCTGGAGCCAGAAAAACATGAAAGGACTTTTTTTTCCTCCGTCTTGTGGTGGTAGATTCACATGTATGAGCCCAATCAAACCATTTGGTCCTTGAATGTAAATTCTTAAAACTAGCTTTCCACATGTCAAAAAGAAAAAATCTTCAAATGTTGACAGTCTTACATGCCTTCTGCTAGCATCCTGCTAGCATCCCCATGTTTCACTGAGAATAATTTATTGTGTTTTAGAGGAAGAAAGGAAGGTGGTTTTCTCCCCACAGTAATGAAAAGAAGAGCAAGGCTAGATGGTTCCTTCTAGCCATGAGACTAGTGAAAGCCAGAAGTGGAGTGAAGGTTAGGTTCAGGACAGAGTGAGGGTAAAGGTCAGGGATGAAGTAGTGAATGTTAAAGTGACTGTTAGAGTTAAAGACAGAGGACAGAAGAAAGGTCATGTGGTAGTGAGGGAGTGAAGTGCGTGACAGAGTATGACATAATTCGTTTGTGCAAATTAATCCACAGGATTGCTCGGTGTGTGTGTGTGTGTGTGTGTGTGTGTGTGTGTGTGTGTGTGTGTGTGTGTGTGTGTGTGTGTGTGTGTGTGCGTGCGTGTGTGAGTGAGTGAGTGAGCACCACCAACCTCGCTCAGCCAGTAAATCTGACAGAACATTTGTTTGGCCTCTGAACCATGATCACCCCTCAGAGTCCTCTTTCTCTCTCTCTCTTCCTCTATGTGTATGTGTGTGTGTGTGTGTGTGTGTGTGTGTGTGTGTGTGGCTTATGCAGGCCTCATCAGATATCTTATAAGATATCTGATGAGGCCTGCTTATCCCATCAGCGAAGAAGACAGAAAAGGGGAAAAACAGAGAGAATCAGATAAAAGGAATCACAGCATCGATAAGTGCTTTTAAGAGTTTCAACAAGAAATTTTTTATGCAAAAGATGTAAAAGTGAGGTAAATATTTGTGACTATAATGACAATGTCTTTCAGTGTGCATTGACTTGGATTTGGGCTCCATATACAGTTGTGGTTGGAAGTTTACATCCACTCATCATGGGCATGAATGCTGGTTTTGTAATGATTTCTTTGAACTGTTCTTTTTCCAGAGGGGAATGATTGTACAGCATACATCTTTAAGGACTTTAAAAAACAAGAGTTGGGTGCACAAGTTTGAATTTATTTTTGAATCTTTTCTTTTCCACACACACATCCTCAAATATATGCATACACTCACGTAAATCTTTTTGTAAGTTGTGCTAAAGATTTCCACAGTGCCTTGCATATTACCTTCAAAACTGCATAAAAACTGTTTTCAGAATGGATAAATTGAGCTTCTGAAATGGCCTTCCCAAAACGCCGACCCAAATACTGCTGAAAATTTACTTAAAATATCAGATGCATATTATCAAATATCTAGTCGGAATTATACCAGAGGCTTGTTGAGCTTTTGGTCGAGTTGCAACTTGGTAAGAGAAGGGACATTTTGCCAGATGTTAGTGGGGGTTAATGTAGACATTGTGTGTACAATGTATGGATTGGAGTAATTCCAAAATAAATTTAAACTTGTGCACCCAATTATTGTCTTTTAAAGTGTTTAAAAATGTAAAGTCATTAAAAATAAAAATTACAAAATCAAAATTACCAACAACTAGCAACATTTGCTAATTGACAATAAAACTGGATAACATCTTAAACAAAGAAAAAATCATGACATTAGACTCTTAGTCGCTATTTTGGCCTGTTGACAACAAGAGATGAAAAAGTAATAAATTACAAGAGTTACTGCAGTTAATTGTCACTGCAGTTAAGTAATTTAGTAAAATAGCTCAAACATCAGCCTGTTTGTGGGAGAAAATTCATAGTATCGTATGAATTATTATAGTCTAAATCATCTTGGGAACTCAACTTTTTTTTTAAAAGTTCATGATCAGCTGATATTGCCATTGCCATTAGGGGTATGTGGTCAACATGGCTAAAAACATCTATTTTTACATTACATTTAGAGATTATATACATCAAACCCACGATGGGGAGTTGCTACTTATGACTTCATTGATTAAAACGGAAGCTTAACTTACGGTGGATCAAACTAGCTAGCTGTGAGGTCATGTTAAGTAATAAGTTTGTTTTCTATTTCTATTTTCTAAAGAAACAAAAACACAGTAAGCAAGTTTTACTAATTTGTTTTTGTAGTTTGACCAAAGTTTTGCTTCTTTGCCCTTTTTGTTCTTAGCTAGCTCGACTTTGGCCAATGACCTGCACATTGCAGTTTAACCTGCTGCCAATGATTTACTCTTAATACAGTATCAACGTTGTGAGACAACTTTTATGAAAATCTCATTGACATAAGAATTTGCTTGAATGCCAGCCTCTTGTTCTTCTCCCTCATCCCTTGCCCCTCTCGTGATCATCCATAACTCGGTAATGACCATGAATCCCACAGCAAAAATACTCTTTACCTCAATTGGAAGGTCCAACACAAAAAGATTGTCTGTGTCATTTTCCTTCACGCCCAGGACTGAAGAGGTAGAGAAGATGGAAAAAAGAGATTTAGATATATGGACAGAGAAGCAATGAAGACTAAAAAGGAGGAGGAGGGCAAGGAAAAAGCACAGTTAGAGAGGAAGAGGAAGGGGGACAGGAGTGAAAAAAGGATGAACCGTTATGGGAGGATTTTAATGACCGTGTTGGGGTCTCAGTAGAAACAAGAGGCCCTCTTTATAGGGAAAAAAGTATACTTGTGGGTGTGTTAAACACATTGACCCAAGGTTTCCCATCAAATAGAGAGGGTGATGATGTGAAGAGAAGAGAGGAACAAGAGTGTAGTCAAAATCTGAAAATAATGAGGTAGATTGGGATTTTGTTCATTGATTGCCACTCTTTAGCCAAGCACATCAACAAAGGCAGTTTTTTCTTCGCGCAAATGAATGGAAATGGAGTGAATCAAAGCGAGAAAAGAAAATTAAGTGGGAGGATGGTATAATGGAGGAAAGCGGAAAAAAGAAAAGACTTTGTTTGATTCTTCTCTGTGAGGTCAAAAAGAGGCTACATGCTGGAACCCACTATTAGCTTCTCGCCGAGTCCCTGACCTTCCTGTGCCTGTAACAGCAGCCTTATGAACCCTCATCACTACATTACAAACCTTCTCCAACATGCCACGAACTCCCCACGAGCCCATCAAGGACGCTCTTACGAGCCCCCAAGTGCTATTTAACCTACAATTTCCCAGGCAGACCCTCGAAGCAACACAAAGACCCTCCTGTCACCCAAACTGACACCAAAGCTTCTCGAATCACATGGAGAATCGTCCTTGTGGTTTGGAGGCTCTGCTGTAACTGCAAGGTCATGGGTTCAGTCTTTGCAGTGGTCAGTCAATAAGACACTACCCTTCATTTGACCCTTTGGATGCCTTTAACCTAATCACTTCCCATAGAAAATGCCAATAATGTAATAAAACAAACTGCAATGAAGCTTGTAATTCAATAAATGACAAAGACTGCAAGAAAATACCAAAATGATAATGCAATGTCATTGTTGCCAGTATTGTTTAAGTAATTTGTTGCAGATTATCCCTATCCCCAGCCAATTTTCAATTTAATAGGACATTTACCCAAAAAATAAATATTTAAGACCACTCATCAACTGTGAAGAGAATAAAACTGTCAGTAAAACCTACAGAAAAAAGCCTGTTACAAACACTTCTGAGAAGTTACTCTAAAGTTCCTAACCGTGTGCCAAACCCTGACCTTTGACAGCCCCCTCTGAAATGTCAAAAATGCAGCTGCATTGATGAGAAAAAAGCCAGGTTTTCCCATTTCCTCAAAAATTGACTCTTCAGAGTCATATAAGGTTTTTGCAGGATACTAATGATTTGTTTTAGCGGTGGGGGGCTCTATGGAAGCATGTTATGAATACCTTACGGGCCCCTTAGCAGCATCTTACGAGGGCCTTATGAACTGCTTGTGAACCCCGGGTCTTTTCCCAGGCACCTTAAAGTAAACAACACAGAGGCTCCTTGATGGTCGACTTACTTAACAAGACACATTAGCATTGCTCACTGTGGAAACATCCTGGAAAACTTACCTGCTTTTTTATGTGTAAATTGGGGTACTGGGGAGCTTTAAGGGGCAGTACCACTGATACTGCCCACTGCATGTGGACATTTTTTCCAACAGCCATATTACTGATTTAGCTCCCTTAACATGCTGCAAATTTTTAGACTGATTTCAGGGTGCCTTAGCACTGATGTCCATTTCACAAATGATTTGAAATGGACAATCATATTACAGAGACAACATCACAGAAAAGAAATCCCAGAGTGATTCTTCTATACAGACAGGAACGAGCAGAAAGGACCCTTTATGGAGAACTCATTGAAAAACAAAAATTAATATTTTGAACACAAGAGTGATATTGGAGAATATTATGGTTTCTTTTTTCCAGAATTTTCGATTTTAAGCTGCAAATCAAGGTCAAAGAAGTGACCAATTTACTGTAAACATTTTTCCCCAAAAAAATGTGTAAGGAAAAACACATATAACCTTCAAAGAATATTTACTTAAGGGCATTTTTCTTGACTGTCACCAGTGCTGGTAAGGATACTTTTAAAATGTCTTCCACTACAGATTACAGAATACACTGCCCAAAATGTAGTTTGTAACATATTCTGTTAAGTTACTCAATGAGAGTAACGTATTACTCTTTGGATTACTTGATATATTATCATGTTTTTTATAACTACACGACTGTACTATTGCTGTGTGATTTATCACTATTGCTGAAGGCTACTCGCCACTGAGCTAACATTGTTAGGTTAATTATTATTTGATTATTTAAAGCTAGCAGGTTGTAATGTAGTCTTCAGTAATAGTAATAAATCACACAGCAATAGGAAATCAAAGATACTGAAGTGGCACATAACCCAGGTAGCTACCACAACTAAAACAAGGTAGTTGCAGCAGGTTAACATTAGTTTTTTTAAAAAGAACTTACTTTCAGATGTTTCGTTTGGTTGGAGTCTTTTGACGCTGAGAGCAGCTTGGTTGCTGGCGAACAGAGTTTGCATTGCACGGTTAGAATTCGCCCATCCTTTTGTTCTTTAAATGTGAAGTGGTGTCAGAATCTCCAAGTAAAAAATGCATTCCTGCCCGTGCACTGTTGGCTGTGTTGTGCTGGCTCCGGGTCCATTGTGTAACTGATGCCACCAACATACACAGGATGCTTACATTAGATTCTATTAATGAGTGTTTTGTTTGGGTTTCCGGCAATGCGTTAATTACCAAAATTAGAGAGGGGAAAGCCTAATATATGAAACAGGAAAAGAAGGCTGTAAAATCCATTTATTTCAACAAAGTAACTGTATTCTAATTATCACCTATTTAAACAGTAACTGTAACAGAATACAGTTACTCATATTTTGTATTTTAAATACGTAATGCTGGTAGATGTATTCCGTTACTCCTGACTGTCACTGCCACTTTTCACAAATCGCACAAATTAAACTGCAGTCCTGTGTAGTCACAGGCAATTGCTTGTTGGTGTTTGATACTTTTCTTCAAAGTTTAAGTTCCTGAGCATGTGCATACACCCAAACAGGTTGTGCTATGCCATGGTACTTGATGGACTGGCTTAAAGCAACCAAGTTGACAGTTTCAAAAGAACGGAAGTACATTTTTGTGTCAATATTCAGTCAAACTGTAACAGCGATGTGCGCAGATCTACTGAAAACTAAATATATTGACATAGATATTGTAAATACATAACAAAAAGAAAAAAATAGCATTATAGCCTTATAAATATTGGTATTCCTTATGTTTTTTTCACTTGATGAATAGGACATATGATCAAACATGGGGCCACCATTCCTATGCCACAAATTTCACAAATTTCTAGAAATCCAACACAAACCACACCTATCTCAACCTTTAAAACAACCTTTGAAATCCATAATGCATGACTTTCATCACCTTACCACTGACAGTTTAATGTTAAGGCCAAACATGTTAGAGTAGGTAGGAACAAAATACTCAAATTTGCCGGGAGAACACTTAATTTTGAAATGTTCCAGGCTCTTCTCATTGGTCAGACTCAATGAATAAATTCGTGTGGTTCTACAACGTCACTGTGAAGCATGGGGAGGCCAATTTTCATACCCATCTAAGTTACCATATATGGTTCCTCTTCATGTTTTCAAATGAAAAATTATATAAAAATACTCTGAAATAGAGTTACTGCTTTTTGCGACCACAGCAAGAGTTGAAAACATTCAGCCTTAGCTCTTCCTACACACACCCCACCCACCCACTCACTCCTATTGCACAGCTGCATTTCTAATTACAGGTATTATGAAATAGCTGTCACTGTGATTGCTTATTATTATTATTATTACTGCACTAACTGGCGCAGGTTTTGTGCGTGGGGCGGATAGTTTTGCTGGCATTCTGATAAGCTTCTGTATTCCTTCAATGTGCCTGTAGCATTTAATCATAGAGACAGCGGAGGTTTAAATAGCAGCTAGATACATAAATAAGACTGCAGATTCTTCGGCTGAGCAATAACCATCACAGCCCAGCAGAGCAGCTGCAGATGTGAAAATCCATTTTCAAAAGGGTAACAAGCAAGAACTGCGTTGCATTATGTCACATCATCTCTGCTTTGTGTATCATCTGCAGTGTGTGAGATTTTTCCATTAGCATGCAGTATTTTATAACAGGACTGGACAGGATATCATTCAGAGGGATTGCAAAAGCACTTCGAAGAAGCTTAAATTAATTCAGGGGAGACAAAAAAAAAAATCTGACTGTGACATTTCAGCTGGTCTGTTTTTTCAGTGCTTGTTCCACTTTGTCTGGCTTGCCAATCTGGAAACATTCAGTGCGTTTATCAAAACCTGTTTGCTGGAAACATCAGCCATGTGATGAATGCTGAGACTGAACCATCTGCCAGAAAACTAAGAGCTAAAAGCTGAGTGGGATTGTAGAGTGCATATGACATGCAGTCATTCTTTTCAGCAGTAATAAGAAGTATAACACCTTAATCTCTAAGCTTAACCTTTAACTCCCCCTTTTTTTTGAATGCAGCCAAATTGTACAATATCTGCAGTTTATTTGGTAATTAATTTGTCAATTCCGAGGCCAAACATTAGTGGGTCCCAGCTTTTCAAATGTGAGGATAATTAATGATTTGTTGATCTGACTTTGGACCGGGGATCCTGGGAAAATGTGGTGGGCATTTTTCATTTTTTCATTAATTGAAAAATAAATTGACAGTGAAAGTAACTGGCTTCCATTTAACTATAATCTGCATACACTCAGTTATTCCCTTGCACCTCCATCATGGCGCCAGCAGTCTTTTTTTTTCTTTTTTTTCTGCAGGGCCCTTATTAACATCCTGCGCTTTGACTGCAGCACCGATTTTCCATGTTACAGGCTAATTAGTTTGTCACAGGACCTGGAGCTGTCTCCTCTGGCTCCCATTCCTTGTTTAATACGCCCTGAGAGCCCTTAACATGCGTGTTCCTTTTACTAACACATCAAGAGGGTGTGAAAGTAAGAAAAGAGGATGTGAAGTCCATGTTAACAGTGTGGGAGACACGACTTTTCCCACTTGTATACTGACAGACTGTCAGGCGTGGGTCAGTGATATACTGTAACATGTGTGTGTGTACGTGTGTGTGCGTGTAGGTGTGAGTCAACCAGCTAGAGGCCGATCCCTGTGCCAGCTCTCTGTTCTCTGTCACTATTTGAGAGCCGCTCCGAATGAACACGTCATTAAACCTCAATAAAAAGCCTTTATTCACCCCCCCAAATTATTACAGCAGCATGTGTGAGCCCACTGGCCAAGTGTGTGTGAGAGTACAGTATACCAGACAGACGGAGAGGTCACAAAGAGTACTGCAGTCCTCCCATAAAAGCCTTTGTATTTTTTCATATTTTTGGAAGAAGTGTGTGTTTTCTGTGTGTGTGTGAGAGTTAGTGGTTGGTCCACTCATATTAATGCAATGGAAAATAATGACTTTTTTGGGTGGGTAAGAAAAAGAGCATGAAGCAAAGACACATTTCTCATCTTCCCCAAAGCGTCATAGTTTTAAATTATATTTAGTTAATTTTATTCAAATATTCAAATTCCAATTGCTGGTTTTGGCTATTGATGTGATGCTGCTTTGTAATTGGTGAGGGTGCCTTAATATGCTCTCTGTAGAAATCCCACTTTAGCGTATCAATTTTTTTTCTTTTTTTTCCTTTTGGTTATCATGTTTTATATTGTTTATCTCACCCAAAGTTGCAGACAACTCACTGAATCAACTACAGACTACATACTGAGTACATCCTCTAACATAAATGAGTGTATTTGATTTAATTTATATTAGTTTTTGACTCCATTTTATTGAGTTATTTATACTTTTTCCCTGCGTGCTGAGAATTAAAGTTGTGCTCTTTCATTTCATTTAATGATTTGTACCTTTTCTGTTTTTCTAAGTACAGAACACTCCCGCAATGGCAAGCATGGAGACTCACAGGACTGTTAACTTCAGATCATGGAGTTTCCAGTGTTTCTGTGCCAAACACCGGTAATACACTGTTCTTGTGCCAAGAACAGTGTATTACCGGCCACCATGACTGAGACTCTTGTACCAATTAATGACTTGTGGTCAGCGTTTTTGTAACTGTGCGGTGTATGGGGCACAGAAAAGTGACAAAAGCTTAGTTCTCTGTCTTTTAACATGTAATCTAAATATTTTTGTACATGAAGTATAAAAGGTTCTAGACCTTACACGGTGACATTTTGCCTCATCAATACAAAAATCCATTGTCTGCCTGTTATCCTGGTCTAGATCATGAGGGGGAGCAGTCAAAGCAGAGATGCCCCCAGATTTCCCTCACCCCTCCAGCTCCTCTGGGAGTACACCAAGGAATTCCCAAAGCAGCCAAGAGATGCAATCTCTCCTGCATGTCCTGAGTCTGCCCTGGGGCCTTCTTGCAGTACGACATGCCTGAAACACCTCACAGCAGGAGACATCCTAATCAGATGCCCAAACCACCTTAGCTGGCTCCTTTTGATGTGGAGTAATTGCCTCTCTAATCTGAGCACCTCCAAATAACTGAACTTCTCCCCCTGTCTTCAAGGAAGAGCCCAGGCATACTTTGGAGGAAGATAATGTCCAACTTTTGATTTTAACGTCACTATTTGCTCCCTCGTTCTTCCTCTTCTTTAACAACCTCTCCATCCTCCTCACTCAACTAGAAACTAGAAAATTACAAAAATATAATCTTATAATATTAAATGGGGGATCTGCAATCGACAACAGTATGACACACTGCTTAATTGTGTGAAATCATCATCAAGGAATGTGTGTTAAACAGAAGCTACAGCTTTATTATTTGTGGTGAATTTAAATATGACAGTGAATGAAACGGACAAATTGTACTGTAATTAAACACTGAAGCCCAATTTGATCTGAATAGGAATAGCAATTTTTAACAAACTAAAATAATAATAATGCACATCAGCTCCTTGGATGATAAAAAGTGATATCTCAGCAGACTAACAGATCAGAAGGTTAAAATTGGCTAATAATCTCTGGTGATTTAAGCTACACTAGCTACAATTTTTTAATGCTGTTTAGAGAAGAAATAAAAATAAGCAGACACTTTATAAGTCACAGCAACGTCCCCACATTATCAGAACAGTTTGAACTTTTGCTGTATTTCAGTTTCAAATCTGCGCTATTGATTTGTGTCATTAAATGATCTCTTCATCTTCTTTCTGCTACAGCAACGAAAGGTACTACGCTATTAATGACAAGGCACACTGCTAAAGCAGCCACGCCTCTGTGAGTGCACTGTAACATCATGACATCAACAACACTCGACAGAAAACCCGTTTCATTCTATTCTGTACTGTAGTCAGTAGAAAAGTTGGGAAAATATAACATTTGAGAATAATTCCAGAAAATTTTACTAAAATACGCTATTATTTTGCTACTAATAGTTATTTTTAGCAGCGCTCTGATAAAGTAAAAGGGCCTAAACTCGTCTCTGCAGTATCGCAAGCAAACAGTAAGAGCACAGATCTTGGGTACAGATTTTAGGAACATGCAGCTGTACCCACCAAAAGCCACTGCAGCAGAGCTCTGTGGGATGTGTTCATCTCAGCTACGCGCTCACCAGGAAACGATCTGCGTCACAGCTTGTCCTGTAAAACGGACTGGAATTTGACCACGGCCTACGTAAAACGGCTGCCTTGGTGCATACAAAACAGACACACAAACTAACCCAGCAGGGTCCGGGAAGGCCTGGTCCCGAGCCTGAGTTTGTGTTTTGGCTTCCATCCGGTCGTCACTCCTCAGCTCTCCTCAGTGACTGAAAGTTCACCCACAGTCTTCTGCTTATTACGCTTGCGGGACTTTTTTAATGTTTTGCTCCATAGACTTTTGGATGGTCTTGTCTGTAAAGACATGCACCTTCCATGAATCAAATTACGCTAGCTGGGACCAATACTAAATCAGGTCTCCAGTCAGCTAAGACGTCAAGTAAAACGAGTCCAGAGAGGTTAATCTAATGGAACTAACATGAATGCAACAACTATGTAAGACAAATTTAATAGTTGCATACAACAAACTTTAGCAAAAGGTTGTTGGAGTTTGCTACTAAATGTATAAAAAGTTCAGACTTCACACATCAGAGGGTAATATTTTAGTGGCTCTTCCAGTTATACTCTAAGGCATATGTATAAATTATCTCATCCAGAGTCTCCCTTGCTGCTCATCTGCAGGGATCACCTCCTCCAGGATTGAGCAAGCTGAGGAATCAGTAACATCCAACCAAGTCATACAAGATGGTGCACAACAAACACACTCCCACAATGAAACACACAAGCATACTCTAACGCTTCCATGCAAACTGGCAAACTTTCTCTCTGCGACCCCGAGGCTGTCTCAGTCATGTGGTTGTGGGAATGTCGCTGGGATTTGTGTGTTCAGTGACTGCAATAACAGGGATCAAATGGGAACATGTGGACAGAATTCCAAACCCGGGTCAGAACACAGCAGTGCTTGTTTAAGCTCATTTTGATGTCGCTGCTTTTCATGAGAATTAGTTTTATGGCGTTTTTGTTTATCATTAGAGAGAAAGCAGGGAGGACAGCAGTGGAAAGAAAAAAAAGTGCAACAAAGCAAGAAAGATCTAAAGCCTGAGCACACCACGTCTTCTCTGCTAACCAAAATATCCATGAAAGCACCAAACTCTAAATGACCTCAATAATCGTTCTTAATGAGTATTTTTTCCCTGCTTTTTAACCCAAAGCTAAGTATTCACAAGTCATTTGTTGGCATTTTCTTTTTAGGATGAATGACTTCTGTCTAACCTGACAGCCTCTTACTGCTCCAGTTTGGTTCTGCCCTTTTTCACATGACAGAGCTTGCTGGCTCCATTAAAGGTGTGTCTGTGTGTGTTTTGGTAGTTGTCATGCAAAGGACAGCTCACAAGATGGCTGGATCTGTGAAATGTTTTATGTATGAAGAGCACTTGTCAGAGAAAGCTGGCATTTCCTGTATTTGTACACACAGGGTCCCTACTGTCCTTTTGCCCCCATCTTTTTTAAATTTCCTGCATTTAGTGTTTGTGATGGCTGGATGCTTGTTTAGTTTGGTGGGGAGCGTGGAGGATATAGGGCAGTTTTCATAAAGGACATGACTTAAAGAATCCTTCGGGCTGGGTCACGGTGCTCAGCTTTGCTTAAAAAGCACTTTTGGACTTTTTTGCTGTTTTAAATCTGTGACCTCCATGCACCCAGGCAAGCGTTTTACTGCATGTGATTCAGTTTGTAATATGTATTTTTGAAATGTTTTTGATTAAATCATACTCCATCTGTTACTTTCAAACTGCAAGTGAGGAAACTGCAGCTTTTTAAAACCTTTTTGGTATCTACAGCATTTGATTGTTGATTCGGTTGCCGTGTGCTGCCTTTAGAGGTCCAACTATGATGTTTTTGACTGACAGCAAGTGTAGTTGTTTAGTTCTCTTGTCAAGATTTTTTAGCGAGTCTGCAGTAATTAGTCTGGCAGTATGGCAGTAGTTGGGATGTTCATTAACAAGACACCGGTTGGGCCAGAAATGGCATTAAAGTAGGGACTGGGATGGTGGTGGGATGCAAAGCGGCTTGCAGAAGCAGTGGCAGATGTAGATAGGCTAAAGCAGCAGCAGGGTATCAGATGAGCCATGACCTGATGGTTAATAGATTGCCAATACAAAGCCTCAAGCAGAGGTTTTTGAGCCCGAATGTGACGGGTGAGGAGTGGATTTGAATCCCAAACCCAGCACATTCATGAGCTCGTGATCGGCATGTTATTAGCCGTTGAGCATACACTGAATGAAAGACCTCTTTCAATCTTAGAATGAACGAAAGAAAGAAAGAAATTGATCCTCTAAGGTCATCATTAAACTGTTTATTGAGGTCACAGAGCAGTTGAGGAGAGAGTTGTTTTCCCCATAGACCTTATCTAACCGGAGCATTTTACAGCTAGAGCTGTCGCCCCCTGTTGGTCATTTAAAAAAATGTAGGTTTTAGGCACATTGGTACTTTTCAGAACCAGAAGGTTGAACCTTTAAAAAAAAAAAAAAAACTCTCCATGTTTCCTATCTAACTTGCACAGACTGAACTTTTGTTTAAATCTGTTGAGCTGATATTATTGTCTGTAATGGAAGAATTTATTAAATTCATGCAAAGTAGAAGATGTCAGACATTCTCTCAGACATTTTGATCTCACTGTAATGCCAGCTCACTGAGCTCCTAACCTGGAGAATCCCATTACTCTTCAGTAAAGGTTCACCGTTGCAAACATGTGGATGTAATGTCAGAGAATCAGATTTACAAACTCTGTGTTTCCCAGCTGTCCCTGACCTCAAACAGGAAAACCAAAATAATCTGCCCCTCTTCACTCCTCCCCTTCATCTTTCTCTCTCCCTATCTCATGTTTTTCATTTACTCGTTTTATTTCTTTTCCTTTCTGTCTCTGTTGATCTGGTTCTCCATCACCCCTTCATCTCTCTCTGGTGTAGCTTTCTCTGTAATTATGGCAGAAAATAAACATGGCTTTGGACAGGCCACATCAGTCAGGATCGATACACAGGAAGGGACACGCACACACAAATTCACACATGTATTCGCACTTACACACACACACAGACACAAGTACACGCACGCATGCAGAAGTACATTTTGAGCAACTCACTCATCCAGCAGAGCGTTTTGAGCCAGTAACACCATGGAGGAGTCTTTCTGAGAGAAATCATATAAAAAAGTGTTTATTTTTCCCTCTCTGGCTTTTGATGGCCAACTGGATCCATATGGCCCCTCGGCCGCTCTGTTTAGCTGCTAAGATTCAAACTGGTAAACTGTTTTCCACATGGTCAGATGGGGTCAGCAGTTCGAAGCCTGATTTAAACTCGTTTACAAGCAACGGCTTTACGTGTTTAATCCCAGGCTCTTCCCGTGTCTTCAAGTCCTGATTCCTCAATGGTTTGAATTTGTCTTTTTTTTTTCTTCTTCATGTGTCCCTTTGTCTCATGTTTCCTTCAATTTCTCTTCCATATTTTTCACAAATGTTTGGACCAAACCCTTTTTGACGGTCACATTGTGAGTGCTATTTAACTTGTTGGCACATGAAAACTCAAGTTTGTTCCTGATCTCTTGTGATTCTCTAAAATCTGAGTACACAATCGCACTTCCTCCACCAATTTTCAGGATAAACTGGATCAGATTAAAATATACGATTTGTTCTGCATGGACATCTTCACCTTTCTGCACGCTTTTCAGGCCGAAGAACTGTAAAATATCATTACTGATATGCAGTGTTGGGGAGTAACGGAATACATGTACCGCCGTTACGTATTTAGAATACAAAATATGAGTAACTGTATTCCGTTACAGTTACCGTTTAAAAAGGTGGTATTCAGAATACAGTTACTTTGTTGAAATAAATGGATTACACGGCGGTACTTTCCTGTTTCATATTGTCGCGGGTCAGGACTGTTTGGGTTTGTTTGACAGCTACGTTCTGTTGTTCCAGGCTGCAGCGTTACGGTTGCCATGGTTACAGGGTGCCGCGCTCTCTCTCTGCGTGTTTCCTGGGTGAGAGAGCGCTTTTTTGTTGTTGTTGTTGTGCTAAGCTAATAGGCAGAATGCTACAGGCATGACCCTAAAGAATGTAGCCTCATGGGCAGTGTAGTCCGTGCTGCAGGGAGAATGGACTGCCATACACGTTATGTGTCTGTGAGCGAGGGAGGGAGAGAAAGGAAAAGTCCGAGCTGTCACGGAGCAAAAACGGGAGCTGGAAGCATGTAAATATAATAATAACCACTGCAGCCAAGAAGAGTGCCTGACGAGCCCAGCTGTAAGTAAGCTATTAAGACTGAACTGTACACTGTGTTCGTGTTTTCCTCCGGAAAAAATAAGTTCCGTTGGAGCAGCCTTTCAACGCCTCTCTCTGTCTCTGGCAAGCAAAGTTGACCCAGACAACAAAGTAAAGCTAGTTTTCGGCTACCAGCCCGACACGGAACCCACCGTATTAGCCAGAGGTCCCGGAGCCGCGGACCTTCAGTAACAGTAAAAAATCACAGCAATAGTACATTCACGTAGTTGTAAACAGCATGATAATATATTAAGTAATCCAAAGTATTCAGAATACGTTACTCTCATTGAGTAACGTAACGGAATACGTTACAGAATACATTTTGGGGCATGTATTCAGTATTCTGTAATGGAATACATTTTAAAAGTAATCTTCCCAACACTGCTCATATGGCTAAATAAATATCTACAATATTACCAAAATGTTTTACTATTAATTGAAAATGACAAGTGACAGAGGAACTTTTAAAACCGTTCCTTTAAGAAAAGAAGCGATAAAACATCATGAAAACACCTCAGTACACTTAACTGCATTATAGGACAATTGTGTATGAAGTAAAAAAAAATTGTAATTGTGCAGAAAAATTTTCTCTATAGGTGTTAAACTGATTAATTTTACTGTTGTATGGCTGTCCTGAGAGGCCCACATATCTATGGAAAAAAACATAAACACAATACAGTTTTTCATGTAGGTAAAGGCCTCCATTTAGATTTTATTAAGTATATTTAAAATATATTAATAAAAAAAATCTGCTGAATTAAAAGGCTTTAGCTGTGTGTGACATGGTTAACTGTCCATATACGGGGCGATTAAAAGTCATCACAGCTTTCTTTGCTAATGTACTTAATAAGTTATTAAGTTTTTAAAAGGTAATGTTGGATGTTCATCATTAATAAGGACACAAAGCAGTGTAACTTCAACATTTTTTTTTTAACCAGGTCAACATCAGGTAATATACAGAACCCGTTATACCTGACAGCAATACGCATGCGCAAGGATAAGGACCAGAGTATGGTGCGCCCATTAGGCCAACAGGGATCAACATGAAGCAGTGAGTTGTCTACAGGTAATTAGCATGACAGCAACATCAGGAAGAAGGAATACAAGAAGCTCGAGAAGTACAGAGTGCCTGAGAGAGGAGCTCGAGAAGCCATAGAGGGTGAAGGCAACAGTGGTCCCAGTGGTAATCGGAGAACTCTGGGTAGTGACCCCCAAACTGGGCGAATGGCTTCAGCAGATCTCAGGAACAACATCCGAGATCTCTGTCTCCATAAATAAGGATTAGTTTGAACTGGAATCTTAACATGGAGGTGAAAATGAGCATAAATCGGCCACCTTGGAGGAAATTTGATTTGCACAATACTTAGAAATGACCTGTGTGTTAAATTTGCTAATATTTAATAGCTGACCGAGTGCAGAACCTTACTTATTTCTCCTCCATTTTACTTTTCATAAATACTCTGAAGCTGTTTCTCATATTATTGCTAAGAATACAGAAAAACAAATGTCTCAGACATTTGGACCATGGAAACATTTGTGTCAATAACAAATTATCCTCCCTTTTCATTTTTTACCCTAAAGATCTCACTGATTGAACTGTCTTTTTGGAACGTCAGTATGATAACTGAACAGAAAAGAGGGAGGAGCTGTGAGAAACGAAACTATTGGAAACAAAGGTTGCTTCATATTGGCTTTTTTTGCCATTGGTTGCAAATGCTTCTGGTAAAGAAAGAAATATTGATGCGTATTTGTTGGTGGAATATCTTTTTAAAAACACCCATGAGTCTTGTTGGCTGCAGCTTTAAAGAAGACAGTAGACAGAGCAGTGAAATCAGACTTTTGGCAGATTCACAGCTTCTTCTTTTTTTTGTTCGGGTCAGGAACCGAATGCTGAACCACAGTTTCTGAATTGATCCAAATCCAGCAGTGGATCCATTGAAATTGATTACGTTATTTATCAACTTTGACAAACTTCAACCTCTATGTTCCAGCCACCATTAGCAGCTAGCTGCCTGACTTTTCTCCTCGAGGCATTTATTTAATACTGCTTGCACTTATAGCAGGGACTGGAACTGTTTTAGCATATGTTCTCATTCGTGTCATTGACTATTCAGTCATAAGATGCCGAAACTCACAAAGCCGCTGTGAAAACAATACCAGAAATTTGGCACTGAAATTCTGATCTCATTCAGCTTTCCAATGTAAGTTTAGTCTGACTGGTATTCTTAATATTTAGTAATATCATAAACATAAGTGTGGACTGAACACCAAGAGCCAAATTCACATGAATATTGTACTCAAAGTTCAAATGAAGTTCATTCATTGTCACAAAACTGAAAGAAAACGCATTAAAACTCTGTGAAACCAACTTTGCTTTTATGACTCATGATTTGGAAAAGCCCTCCTGAAAACCTTTCAGATGTCACATAAAAAAAGCTACAAAGAAGGGCGGGGCTCAGGTTTATTAGACTCTTAAATGTAATTTATTCAGAAATGTCTGTTCTTGAGTTTACTATAACTGAGCCCTTCTTATTAACTTCTCCAAAAAATGTAGTGAATAGTTGTCACGGCTGCAGCGGCAGACGTGGAGTAGTGAGAGATAGGACCCAAGTGCAGACACTGACCACTGACGACTTGACTGCCAGTGAACTTTATTGACAGTGGAGACAGAATCCAAACAAAAAGCGGAAAATGGCAACGAATAAACTGAACAAAATCTAAACTGGGTGTAACTACAAAATAATACAAAGGAACAAAAGCCTGGGACTAGAAACTTAGAACATGAAACATAAAAACCTGAGTCGGGGAACACGGAACAAGAAAACAAGCGAACGTGGAACCTAGAACAGGGAGAAATACAATGAGTGATACGCAGACGAACCAGCAACAAAGTGAGGAAGACACAGAGCTTAAATACACAGAAGGATAACGAGGGAGTGAGACACACGAGGGCAATCACAACTAATGAGACCAGAGGAAGCAAAGCTTCAAACACCGAACACAGGACACTAGACTATCAAAGTAAAACAGCAAACATAACCAAGGCACAGAGACACACACTTTACACAGAAACAAGGAGACATGACTGACAGCGAAGACCGAGAAAACATGGAACACAGACAGAGCACAAACCGAAGAGACGAGAAATTCTAAAATAGTAATGAAAGCAAAGTCTATAAATAATTCAAAACACAAAACCCTGGGTTACCAACCCAGGACAGTGACAGTAGTATTGTTCTTTTTCTTGATAAGACTGAAAATATAATTTAAAAACATTTCAGTGTTGGCAGGTGCTGAGATCAGCTATGGGTCAGTACTATGTTGCTAACCTGGAAAAGAACTAGAAATGAAGATGCTACATATAGAGAAAAAATCTGTTGATGAGAAATATAGCATTGTTCATATACATTCACTGGTAAATTTATTAGGTACACCTGTTCAACTGCTCATAAATCAGCCAATCGTATGGCAGCAGCACTCTTGACCATGTCCACATGGTCAAGAGTGTATCAGTGTGGGGAAGAAAGGTGATTTTTAGTGACTTTGGCATGTTTGTTGGTGTCAGATGGGCTGGTCTGTGGATGGTGTCTGGGTTGTTGCTGTCAAAACAAAACAGGAACAACAAAAACCCCACTTTTGATAACCAGGAGAGGTTTTTTTTATGCAAAACGTGTTGAACCTTGGAGCAGATGGGCTGCTGCAACAGAAGACTACACTGGATGCCAGTCCCGTTAGCTAAGAAAAGGAAACAGAGGATATAGTTCATCCAGGCTCACCATAATTGGACAACACAAGTTTTATTTCAGATTGATTGATTTATTGCCAAATCACAACAACAGTGGCCACTTGATTTATAAAGAACATGAGAATGCAAGTGAGAGTAACTGGTCTGAGCCCGAGGCTTGTCCATTCTTATGCTCCCATGTTAACTTTGCAGATTTTTGGTTTCTGAAGACAATCAAACATCATTCCTCTAATAGCCAAGACAGACATGGTTGGCTGACATAACACAATCATTTTCATTATCTCCTCTCCTTCCATCTTCATTCTTACTCTCTCTCTCTCTGTCTCGCCACTTTCTCCTCAGTGATGTGATAAACATCGGCAGATGATGATTGCGCTGACACACACAGACACACATTCATGCAGAAGGCAAGTAGCAGCCCGATTGTGTGTCATGAAGCTTTATAATCAGTCCATTTATCTTCATGTTAATTTAATGTGGTGGAATCCATGTAACCTTCACTGGGAGACGATTGGTTACATATGCGAGTCTGGAACAAAACACACAGTGCGGGTTGAGATGGTCTGATGGTTGCTCATCCTTTTATCACGCTGTCCTCACCCTCTTCCTCCTTCTGTGCTCATCGGCTAGGAAGATATCTATATTTTTTTTTACTTTGTGTTAGTTTTCATAGTGTATACACATTCATTCATGGCATCTTGTCCCATATTAGCTGTTAGTAGATGTTTTTTGTTGGTCCCAGGAAAAGTTCAGTTGCATATCAGCTCATCTGGGATAAAAAAAAACAAAAAACCTAAACCTCAAAGTGACCCATATCATTGATTTTTATGTCTTAGACAGGCTTGGAATGGGATGTGTAGTATGTTTTCAACAGATGCTTGATGTGGACGTGCTTGCCAACTAGCTGGCCAATAAGCCAAGATAAACAGCAGCAGGGATGGTTCATTTCACCCCGAGAAAAGAAATTTCATGGCAAATTGAATTGTCGCCTCGCAAACATACCAGATCTTTTTTTTTTTTTTTGTTACTTGTTTAAAAATAATGTGTGAGGGATTACTAGCACTATATTCTTGCTTTGTTGAGGTAAATGATCCGACTCTGTATTTTTTTATGATACAGCATGATTTTTTTCAAATTAATGTAGCATATGTTTGCAGACCGTTCAGCTATGGGTCAAGGACCTCTGTGAGTCCCTGGACCTCAATTTGAGAACCAGTGGTTTCACCTATTTAATCATATTGCATTATAATTATTCCCCAGAGTAACTGATCCAGAATCCAGAGATTTTAGTCAAGGAACTCATACTGAATTGGCACGTCCCTATGGCAAACAGATCAAAAAGTTTCAAATCAACATTTGGATAATTCTGCAGTCACACTGGGAAACAGTAGTTCAAGCCCACGTCATGACCAAAATTACTGCAACTGTGTGCAGTGAACTTGGGATCCCATTATGTGGTTGCTTCAAGGACAAGGTCTTCAAAGTGACTTTGGTGCGTATAGACAGCAATAAAATGGAGTCAGTCTGCCATTAGTTTGTGACAAAAATGATGTCAAGTATAGCAATTACATGCAATCTGTTTGTGATAATATGGTGATTAACTGTGAAAAAATGTGCAAATTTGTTGCCAATCACTTTACACAGAAATTCACAGTAAACAAACACCTTGCACTTACTTTCAGAATGCAAGTGTGCCATAGAGCTGAAAGAGAAATTCAGAAATTTCTCCACAAATACTGACATAATTGCTACAGCACAGCAATTTAACTGAAACAATACCGGTTTACCTATAGTCACAATGTAACTAGTTCAGTCAAGTCTTCTGTTGCAAAGAGAAATTTTGCAGATGACTCGTACTCGCTGGTGCAGACTGACACATTGATTGTAACGTGTTGGAAATCCCTCTACGATTACAAATATATCAACAACAATTATCTGCAAATCTCCTTCAATCTGTGAGTGACTGCAGTCAGTCTGTGTTGGACTGTGATTATTTGGAGACAGGTTGCCTCCAACCAGGTGACTTGTGCAATTGCTTTGTAAGTGAAAGTGGCCACACCTCCGCTCGTGAAATTGGTCACTGCAACTTGAAATCAGTCAAAAAATGTGTAAAAAAAAAAATTAATAAATGTAGTCACCAGGCAACCACTGATTATTTTTCCTTAGTCACAAAGAGGGTAATTGTAATATTTTCCCACCAGCAAGACTGAGCCATTAGGAGTTTTTAAGAGGAGGTTGGGATGGGTCTTCAGGCAACAGTGATCACTGCTTTCTTTGACTCATAGAGGTGACTATTTCCTGGCCTTATTTGAAGAATTTTTGTAAATTCACCCAACTGAAAGCCTACTAGGAGTAAATCTTGAACTCTCTTTTCTGAAATGAGCAGTTTCTGTCATATTTCAGGCGTGCTCAATTACTGGGTGTGCATCAGAAGTTAATGAAAGTGGTCTCTGCCTATGGGCACAGGTGAGGTCATCAAATATTGTCTTTCTGGTGGAAAGAGTTAAAAAACAAATTGCTATTGGTTTGTCTGTGTCACCGTTGCATTTTAAAAACTCCTTTTAAAGATTTAAAACCTTGTTCTGCAGAGTCATTTCCCAATTCTTATATTTTGTTGTAAAACCTTCCAGGCCAAACATTTTATTGTTGTAGCTGGTCAGCAGAGGGATTATGAAAAATGTCCTGTCAGTTTGAGAAAGAGTTTTAGAAATAGCCCAACTTTATCCTCAGAGACCATTTTCCTCCAGGCTCGATTCTTCTTTCATCCATCCTTATGATAAACTCCCTCCTTGAACGCTGCATGAAACTCCATGTGCATATCCTTTCCTTTATCTGTCCATCAAAGCAGGTCAGATCTTTTCTCATGTACATTTTTCTCCCCCTCTCTATCACCCTGTCATTTTCCAATTGCTTCTTTTTTTCTGGTTCCAGCTGTCTTTTCCTGCCTTGGTGTTGATGGCAGAGATAAACTCAATATGACTGTGAACCACGGTAACCAACAGAGATAATGAGATGAGATAGTCTTACATGTATGTTTATTCACACAAAGCAGACCATGCATTAATATCAGGGCTCTTTTGCCAGCTGTCTTACATCCATGTCTGCTTCATTACATGTCAAAAACGCACAACAGAACATAAAAACACCCATGACATGAATATGGGGATTACCATAGAATATGACAGAGTACTGCTTTGTTGCATTTTCCCCAAAGTCAGATCTTATCTGGATTATAACATCATGAAAAATAAATGATTTACTGTTGTTTTTTATATAACAAATAATAAAAGTGGACACAGGCATTACAACCCTGTTCTCTGTGCAGTATCTTAGCTATTCCTATAACTGCATTTAGCTGGACAGATACCTCTGATGTCTGCAATGTGCTGGAGCCATCCTTCCAGTGTTGGGGTTACAGCTCCTAATGCTTCTATTACCACTGGGACATCTTTGGACTTTACCATCAGTGACTGCTCCAGTTGTTCCTTCAGTCCCTGGTTCTTCTCTGTTTTCTTATGTTACTTCTTCCTGATGTTGCTGTCCACTGGGATTGCCACATCTATCACTACTGTGGTCTTCTGCTCCTTGTCAACCAGACACCACTACGTCTGGTTGATTGGCCAGCAGCTGCTTGTCTGTCTGGAATTTGAAGTCCCACAAGACCTTAGCCCCGTTGTTCTCAACCACCTTTGCTAGCATTTCCCATCAGGACTTTGGGACTTCTCCGTATGTGGCACAGACATTCCTATACACTATCCCGGCCACTAAGATGTGTCTCTCAGTGTAAGCCATCCCAGCTTGTGTTTTACATCCTGCTACTACTGTGTTGACTAGCCTCTGGGCACCTTTGCAATGTCTGCTACCACACTGTCCAGTGTGGTAGACTCCTTGCTCTGTGGATCTGGTGTCTGTTCTTTTGCTGCTATGATCAAACCCTCTGTACTGTTCTTTAAGCTGGCCTTTATTAGCCACTGGTAGGATTTCTTTTCCACTTCCTCTATCTTTCATTGGTACTGTATGGTCATCGATGACAGTTCCTTTCCTGTTCCCATGTCTTCTGGTGTCTGAGCCATTCTTGAAGCAGCACATCTCGGGGGGTATCTTTGTGATGTATTCATGGATGTTCTGTGTTTCATCCCTTATTGTGGCTCTGACACCCACTAGTCCTCACCATCCACCTTTCCTTTGCTCATAAAGCTTCAGGGTACTTGGACCTCAGGTCTTCGGGAGGCCTCAATGCATTGTGAAAACTTTTCATGTGTTGATATCAGTGGCATCTATCCCCTCCTGTGGCTGTCTTATTGTTTCAGCTGGATATTTGATGACCTGATGATGATTATATGCATTGATGGATTATGGCGTTATTTTTGTGCCACTATTCTGAGCGCACGTAAAAAACATTTGCAGCTGCAAGTGTTGCATTTTGAGGAGAAATTTATTTTGAGCGAAGAAAAGCTAAATTTGAGTGAACAAAATTCATTGCTGCGTGCAAAAAATGTATTTCAGTGTTTGCTATTATCCATACACACACACAATAGCAGCCCCTCTCGCTCAGTTTTTTGCAATGTGTTCCTTGCGTTCTCAACATTTCTGCCCGTGCACGCTCAACTCTTTCTGTACACCGTTATATTTGTGCCACAAAACCAGCCAATCACAGACTTGGATGCAAAAAAAACACCAGATACAAGATCAACAACAATTATTTTGGACTCTGGGTCACACAAACTAAACTAAACCAACTAAAGCCTAAGGGAAAGAAACAAAATCTGGAAATGAGCATACTTGGTCCCTTTTTAAATGATCAGAACTATTAATATGCTTAAGGCTTTGCCTGGCAATAACAAAATTGATGGTCAGAGTAAAGAACTTAATTTATCATGCTTCCTAAATTATTATAAAAGTGACAAAGTCACTACTTCTTCTTCAAAGGCCTTGAAAGCCCTTGAAGCAATAATTGTTCTCTTTCTTTTAAATATGCCATGTGTGAAAGTCACAATTCTTGGCTTAGCTTGGATGAAATAAATCGTTTTCAACATGACCCAGTGGCAACCTGGGGGCCTTAAAGAAATAAAGAAATAAATAACCCAACACACATGTGACAGTTTCTTAATGATGATTTGTGGCTGACTCAAGTAGCAAGTTGTTCCCAAAAGAGTCCAGTGATAAACTTCCTAACTTAACAAAAAATGCATATGTTTATAGCCATTCCATTTCATTTCTGTTTGTGCAAAGATGTGCATTATTACGTGCAGGCGTATGCCAACTAGTTTGTGAGCTGTCATTACCGCTGCTATGTCTGAAGTGGGCCTCTTGACCATCTTTGAATTAATAACACATTTTTAATGTAATTATCTGGCACTTAATTATACTGACAGCCTATCCAAAAAGTTTGTCCTCCAGAAGCGTGAAATGCAGCAGGAGTACAGGAAGACTGGAAAGCACTGACACAGTCTGCAGGGAGCTTGTCCTGTTTCACTCTACTGCACAGAATTTATTTGTTTACTTGCACTCTGCCTTTTACATGACAGTGGGCAAAGCTGAAGCACTAGCAATGGCACGGACACAAAAATGTGTAGCTAGCATTCCTGGCTTTTCCACATGTTTTTGACACAGCCTGCAAGTGGCAGCAGGCAGCTATATCTGCAACACAACAATGTAATACGGAGACGTTAAACTAAATCCAAGCATTAAGCCTTTGAAGAATCTAAAAGACCGTGTTACATGGGTACTTTCAATTTAAGAGCAGGATCTGATGTTTTAAATGTGTATTGGTTTGCCATTTTTAAAAAGGAAACAAGTTTTTATTTATTCTAATAAGTTTTTCAGGACACTCATCTACATGAAACGCTGTATGTTGTCCAAATCAGATGATCAGCTACTCTTTAAGTCTTCCATCAATTTCCTGCAATACACAGTCACAAATGCATACAGTACATGTCTCTGTCAGTGTTTCACTTGGACACAATCCAGCCGGTGGTCCATCCCCACCCAAGGCAATGGGAACCAGGTTTACTGAGAGAGACCATCCATGTGTGCCCATGTTTGTTTCTGTTTGTGTCTATACGTGTAAGTCTATGTTTGAAGACATTCTGCGGTTGCTCTTCACTTTAGATGAAATACTTAAGGTCTGTTTAAGAGGTTTACACTTCAGGTTAAGGTTATTCCTAATGCAATGATTGGAAAGGGAATTATTTGTACATTTGGGTAAAGGGGCTTGGCAAAACATTATATAAGCAATGTTCCTCATAAAGACAGCAAAAAATGTGTGACACAGCACTGCATTTTTACTAAAAACAGCCAACCAGACCCGAAAAAGTGTCATCAGAGCCCATAAATAAAATGTTAACCATCTCCAACTGTTATTAATAATGAAATACCTCTTCTGTTTTTACTGGTTTCTCTAATTGAGTTTTAACCAAGCAGCAACATCTTGGGTTGCAAGAAAAGAAGTTGTGCAGTTTGTTGTGTGTGACTCTAACAGGTTTGATGAAACCCTTTGTGAGCTTGTATCTGGTGGCTTGTTAGAATTCTGGATCCTCAGAGTTTAAACGTCATTGAGAGGAGTTTCAAGTGAACTACAGCACTGTGAGATAGTATAATAACGTGTATGTGTTAGTCCCTGTAGGGAAATTACTCCTCTGCATTTAACTCATTCACCCAGTGAAGCAGTGGGCAGCCACCAATGCAGCACCCGGGGAGCAGTGTGTAGGGATGGTACCTTGCTCAGGGGTACCTCAGGGTAGCCGTTCAGTGGAGTCGAACCCCCGACTTTCCGATCATGGGGAAACCACTCTACCTATCTATTATTATTTGTTGATATAAATCCAAAATTAAGTTTTTTTTATTATGATGTTAGAAAGCCATTTCTAAGCGTTTGGGACTCCAGCCAACCACAGTGAGAGAAATTATCCACAAATGGATAAACCTTGGAACACTGATGAATATTCCCCGGAATTAACAGCCAAGAATTACTCCAAAAGTGCATCGATGACTCCCCCAAGAGATCACAAAATACCCCAGAACAACATCAAAAACATTGCAGGCCTCACTTGTCTCAATTAAAGGCATTCAACATTAAGAAAGAGACTGGTCAAAAATGGCAGCCATGGCAGAGTTCCAAGGAGAAAACCACTGCTGACCAAAAAGACTACAAGGGCTTATCCAAACAATGGTAAGCATGGTGGTGGTAGTGTGATGGTCTGGGGCTGCTTTGCTGCTTCAGGACTTGGATGACTTGCTGTAATTGATAGAGACATGAATTTTGCTCTCTACCAGAAAATCACTTCAGGCACTTGGGTTATGCAGCAAGACAATGATCGGAAACACACAAACGTGTCCACCTTTGAACAGGAAAAAACAACCAAAATTTTAAAAACGAAGGTTCTGGAGTGGCCTTGTCAAAGTCCAGACTTAATTCTGGACTGTGATGCTTTAGCTTGACCTTAAACACACCACACATACTTGAAAACCTTCCAGTGTAGCTGAATTAACACAATTCTGCAATGATGACTGGACCAAAATTCCTTGACAGTGATGTGAAAGACTCATTTCCAGTTATCACAAATACTTAATTGCTATTTTTGCTGCCAAGGGTGGCACAGCCAGTTCTTAGGTTTAGGGGCAATCACTTTTACACACAGGGCATGTAGGTTTAGATAGAATTTTTCCCATAATAATTAAAATCATCGTCTAAAAACTACATTCGTTTGATGATCTGAAACGTGACAAAAACATTTGACAAAAAAAGATAGAAAAAAGTCTAGAGGGGTGCAAATACTTTTTTGCAGCACTGTACATCCTCCAAGTGTGTTCACTGTGCAGAAGAAAGCATCATGAGAAGGGTTAGACATCCTAGAGCTGATGTTCTCCAAAACTGGGCAAACCACACCAAAACTATCTAGGTGGATTAAAAGCACTATAGGCCAAAGCATGTACATATATGTGGTTTTAGGGTGAAGAGCAGCTTTAACAGCAGAGCAAAGCAGCAACTCACTCAAATGACTTTAGAAGCAAAATTACAGTTTATGGGTTAAAATCATTTTTGGAGCATTTACACAAAAACCTGAATAAGAGCATTTATTGCCCAGAGGAAATTACACAGCACGGTCTCCAAGCCTTTTATCTTGTACTCAAGTTTCATTTGCTTTTGACAGTTGGGCCCATTGTGTCTATGGATTTCACTGATTACTCTAAGATCCCGCCCTTTGTCTGCGGCCATGTTGTGATTGGCTCGTCACCCAGTGCGCGACGGCGACAAACGAAACAGGGCGGTTTCTTTTATTCGTAAACACTGGCTCTGTGCTGGAATCCCGCTTCCCCTCTTTTTACCCTCTGAGAGCAAAGAGACGTCTGGAAGCAACATGGCTTCGATGTGTAAACACACTAAATCTATCCTTTAGTTTAGAATGAAAATTGAAGGCTAGATGAAAAACTGGTTGAACAAAAATAAATATACACGTGTATATATATGAAGTTAAGATACAGTTTTTCCCAGAGGTAAAGCTTATTTCTGTTGGACGATGGTATGTCCTTACTTTTTTCCACATACATTTTTTTCCTACTGTTTTGCTTGTGGAATTTGGCATAGAAGATCTTCCATACAGAGCAGACTGCAGCCTCCTTCACTCCTGGGTGCCGGTATCTCAGATTTGCCCACCAATATTTCAAGGGTGGAGAATATTCCATCCAAAAATCAACAGGATTTCAGAAGCCAAGGCCCCCAGATGACTCACAACTTTCATAATATCCCCCGTTGTGCCACACTTTCATGCCAGCAGTCTTTTTGGAAGAGTAGGTGTGAAATTTTCTTCTTTTTTTTTTCCGGAGTTGGAAATTTCTTATTTTGGATCACGTTCTCTTCATGTCTTCGCGTGAATAAAAATGATTAACGTAGCATTGAGTTTATTTTTACAACTTTGGACACACACACACACACACAGAAAGAGAGGGAGATTTTTTATGTTTGCCTCTCTATTACATTTTAACTTATCTAGAACTTTATGGAACAGACAAAAAGACACAAGACTCAGGAGATGCAGATAATGCCTGTCGCCTGTTTGTTGACCGTGGTTGGCATAGCAGCTGATCTTGTGGATATATCGCAAAGCTTGTACGAGTATCAATCACACACACACACACACACACACACACACACACACACGAAGTGCTGCTCCACTTTTGCCAAAGAACACGATTGGCAGAGCTTCATTGCAGTCGCCTTCAAGTGTTTGTTTGAGTTTTATAGACCCAACGTGAAACAAGCCAACATTATGTTCGTGTGTGTGTGTGTGTGTGTGCGTGTGTGTGCGTGTGTGTGCGTGTGTGTGCGTGTGTGTGCGTGCGTGCAATGGAAACAAATTTATTGGTAGGTATGAAAGCCACCCATCGAAGTCTGGCCAGGACGACTGGATGTGAGAATTGAAGCAAACTGCCGTCGGACTCCCTTTTACTTCCTCCCTCTCACTTTCATTTGTTTTCTTTTCACTCTTTTTCATCCTACAAAATGAGTCTTTTGTTAAAGAGTTAGAGAGGAAGAGCGAGATGTGCAGGGACACTACAATGGAGTAATTAAAGGAAGGAATAAAGCCGGAATAAAGAGGAGAAACAATAAAAGCAAAGGATGTGTGCAAGAAGACAATGGAGAGTAAGTAAAACATAGTCTGAGAAGAAAAAACAAACGGATGATAACAAATGATAGAAATGGTGAAAAACTCCAGGAAACTTTATCTAAAAAGGTGGTTAGGATGTTAGAGGTAAACGGATGTGGGAAGGATAAAGTCGGGGGAAAAAGGGAACGGAAAAACAAAATGAAAATCCAGTTCTGAGAGTGATTAATGGAAGGGCAAGATCATTTACTTTTGTTTCTGTCCAAGATAGCGGATTTCACCCTATATATGACTGCATCAGTGGTGTCTTATAAAACAACAGGTAAACTGCGCAAAACTCTAGAGAAAGAGGCAGATGAGGCTCCCTAAGGAGGCCAAGTCTCTGACTATCAATACAAACACTGCACATTGTCACTGCAGTAGTTTAAAGTTTATCAGCCCTCTGGGCCCCCACTAGCCTGTGGCACCTACCAGATGCCTGCCTTGCCTAGTGACAAGCGAAACCTCTGAAGGTTGGTGTTGTTAACATTGGGCTGCATGGTGTTGCAGTGGTTAGTACCATTGCTTCACAGGAACAAGGTCCTGGGTTTAAATCTACCACCCAGATGGGCTGAATAGATTGGAGGAAAAAAATGGATGGCTGTTGGATTACAATAAAAAAAATTCTGCATATTTGGGCCCATGACTTCTTACTGTGCTGTTAATTCCAGGTGAAACTGGATAACATTCAAAAAAAAGTAATGTTGCATTTTTTTATCACAAATTAATTGCCCATCCTGTTCATATTTCCTCTTCCTGCTGAGCAGAGTATCCTGTGAAACTCTTCATGTTGTCAAGTCTTTCAGTAAGTGATATGTCCAGGACTGGTAATACAGCAACAGTGATGTGTAAACCTTGAATTTATGCTTTTCAATTGAATATATCTCAAAATCAAATTTTCTTTTATAAATTTGTGCTCATCATTTAAGAATCAGATTTCATAACCTTGTTGATTAAAAGGTCTTGTATAATCAGGCCTGATTTTATCTTTTTAAGACCTCATCGTACCACATCACCCTAATGGAGCACTACTTTCAATATTAGACTTACAATTTTCCTTTTTAATAAAACGTACAACTGGGGCTGGATCAGGTGACCCTGAATCCTCTCTTATTTGCCCTGCATTAGGCCAAGGCTGCTGGGGGATTCCCATGACGCACTGACTGTTTCTGTTTCTTCTTTACTTTCTTTTTTTCACTCTCTATGTGTTTATACAGCACTCTGCATTTAATCATTAGTTATTATTAATCTCTGGCTCCACAGTGTATCTTTATTATGTCTTCCTCCCCTCACCTCCAACCGGCAGATGCCTGTCCCCCCTGAATCTGGTTCTGCTGGAGGTTTTGTCATGTTAAAAGGGAGTTTTTCCTTCCCACTGTGACCAAGGGCTTGTTTCACAGGGAGTCGTCTGATTGTGGGGTTTTTGTTTCTATTATTGAAGGGTCTCTACCTTGCAGTACCAAGTGCCCTGAGGGTGACTGTTGTTGTGATTTGGTGCTATATACATTTGAATTGAGTTGAATTTATTCTAATTGAAGGTTTAAAGTTTGGGGATTTTTTGAGCAGTTAGATAATGTCAGATGAATCATCAGGTGACATTGTTGCCTCTCCTTTTATAAAAGATGGCCTGGTGGTTACTTGGCTAAAGGAAGGACTGCAGCACCTTTCATCAGTATATTTAGAGAATTCAACCAGCTCAGGTTATGGCCACTATCCAGGTGCATCCAGGTCAGTTCACCCAGGTAGGAACCTCACTAAAAAAAATATTACTAATTGACCACAACCTATAAAAAGAGACTTACACATAGACATGAACAAAAACAACAGAGACATAGAGGAGACACTGGGGACAAAATACACAGAAACAGTAACCAATCATCTAAACTTTAACACCCTGTGACCGTACATGGATCACTTCCTGGGTTTCAGTCCTCGTATCCTTGCATTCCGAGAAGATAAAAACAGAAAGCAGACGTTTGTTCCCACACACAGAGTGAAACGATGATCCGTTTTCTCACAGAGTGAACAGAGAGTAGAAATGAAAATATACTGAGAGTTTCCCACCACAGGTTTCACTTTAACACATCTGGATGAATGTGGAAGCATTTCGAGCAAGGGTGAATGAGCAGGGGAGATGCAACAGGATACAGCGAGGAGGTCAACGAACGGAACACGACACCGCCACCTTCGACCGAGAAATCTCACAACAAGTCGAATCATGAAGCCAACAAGAGAAGCCCGTCTGTCCTCTTCATTCCATGTGAGTTCAGTCCTCATCTTTTCCATCTCTCCATCTGGAAACAGAGATGCACTCCTGTTAACTCTATTACACAACTCCCTGTTGTGTCTTTTGTGTGTGTGTGTGTGTGTGTGTGTGTGTGTGTGTGTGTTGAGGTCAAACGAACAAATGCATTTGGCAGGTCACTGTGGTCTTGGATGAGGGATAGAAAAACGTCTTAATGAACTTGCCAATTCGCTGCTGGAGAAAATCACAATCTGCTGTGCATCACACACACACACACACACACACACACACACACACACACACACACGCATCACACACACACTGTAAACACACTAATATGCAGACACGTTTATTTTGTTCCTGATATGCAGTCATAAACATATGTTAAAGTTTGTGTGATTACATGGAAGCAGACGCGCACAGTGAGACGTTTCAACGTCGCATCCCTCACGTTATTGCTAACATGTCTTGTTTGTTTACCCGTTGCAGCGTCCCACATGCGTTGAGCCACATCAGAGCTGAAGAATCGCCGCACAACCATCCCGAGCCGTTTGACTTGACTTTGCCGTTGCACTCTGCGGACGCAACACTTCATGGAACGCATCCCTGCATTCGATTCCACTTTACTTATGACAAACGTAATCCCAAACATGCAGAATTTCAAAGGAAAATACGTCAAGAACAAAGACTGATGGCAGCTCTGAAAGATCTTTTGAAGAATTCATCAAGCTCAGGTATCATTGAGCATGGTGCAGGGTTTAGAAACACAAAAGCTGCTCTCTGATTCCATAACTCATGCTGATGATGATATGCTGTAAATCAGAATCTTACTCACACTGGGTTCGATGCATTGTTTTTATCCCCAGGCACAGATGGTAGAGTTTAGTTTAAAATCCATCCCCCTTCTCTTTTTTTATTTGAAGTTGTTCAAGTCAAAACAAATGAACAGAAATATTTATTTTGTGCCTCTCAAATTAACTTTAGAGAGCTTTAAAGGATTATTAAGGTCATTTGTCATGAATATTTTCTCACTTTTCTGAAATATCAAATAGATCGTAATGTACTGTGAGAAGATCCCATATTACAAATAGTCTTTTTTTCTAAATAAAGAGTAAAAGAGTCAATGAATGATAAACTTTTTTGAGCAGCTTCCTCACTCTGACATGCCCGGTAATCCTCATCTAAGTTTGGCAAAATGAATAAAGTTGGGTGAATGTTTTTTACAGCAATGGGTAATCAATCTTTGATTGGCCTGATTCCAGAAAGACAACCGCATACAACTCCAGAAAACAGGATGTGAGCATCAATGGGTGGATCTGACTGTGAAACCAATGGTGACGCTAATGCATTCCCAGCTTTCTCAGACTTTTTGACTCTAATAGGGACCATTATTTACTAAATAAAAATCGTGCTGTGTTCAGTAAGACTTGGAAATGGTGATTAAGACCATAAACTCATCTGGAAAGTGTTTACTGAGGTGACATGGGAAGGGAACCAAAGCCCCCCCATACACTTCTACACAACTGGACTTTGTTTTTGAAATGAGAGCCTCCTGCTGGTCATCGGGAATGGGATGTTAAAGGCACTTGCCAACTGATTTAACTTTTAGAGTTGAATCCATCTTTTATACACAGTCTGTAGTATACACTCACTATTTGCAATAGAGTTTGCACCACTGTCATTAGGGCAGCTAATAGAAGCAACATAGAATCATCATTTCACTGAATGTGAAACTGAAAGAAAGGAAAAGCACCAAGAGAATATAAAAAACTCCAGCGGGTGTCAACTTTGCAACTTCGCTACAAAGGACTTTGGCACAGTTATTACACACAGTTACAACTATTAATACTACCCACAACAATCACTACTACCCGACAAAATGTATAGATTCTAAACTCTCTATAGTGAATTTTGTATATAATGGAGTACAGCATTACTTCAGACTGGTCAAGGTTAGTTGCAATTTGGGCAGTCCTGCTGGTCTCAGTGCCAGCCCACATCAGACGATGGGTCAGCTGATGCTCTTCAGCACTTCCAATAGGCAAATCTTCAGTTGCACCTGCAACCACTTTGCAACCCCACTCCACTCCAGTTCCTCTTTCCATTTGTTTGTCACTTAATACGTGTTATTGTTGTGTAACATGCTCTTCTGTACAGGCGTCTTGGCTCTGCACTCCTCACTTCAGGTTTTCAGGGGGTGGAAAGAACATGGATTGATGCTTGTTAACAAAAATAAATATATATAATGAGAAGTACAAGTGAAGCCCCCACATTCCAGTTCTTTCTTTATAAACATCAGTATATGTGTTGGAGGGAGGGAAAGACAATTGCAGTTGATGTATTGGAAGCAGGTGGGACTCCAAATGAGGTCATTTTCATTCATTGCTACATACCAACACACAATAGGAAATATAATGACATAAAAAGCACCGTGATGAAATAATTTCCATTGAAGGAGGTCCTGTGTTCTTACTGAACACTTTGATTACTTCAGTGATAGCTGAGAATCATCAGGTTATGGCACTAAACACTAACTGATTGGTCAAAACAGAAATATGGATGATTCAATACAGACATTTTTTTTATCTAACAGGGTCAAAAAAGCTCATTACCACTATCCCAAGCCAAAACTTGTCAAAAGCTGTCAAAGAAGCTTTACTAATGTCACAAACATAGACCATGACTTTACTATTTGGATCTACTGACAAATGACTAATTAATATAAGCTCTAGCCAAAGAAACGGATCACGATTGGAGCTGCTGAGACTCAGCGGTGAATCCATCAGTCTGTAGTAGATTTGACTGACCAGCTCAGATGCTGCCAGCTTTAACAAGCTTGTTCAGTGTCCACATATGGGCTGAATTTCCCCAAGGTCTGAAACAAACGAGCAGACTTCTGCTGACTTGTCAGTCGTGTTTCTTGCACTGTGAACAGGATCACATTCCCTCGCCAGCGCTACCTCAGACACTGTTTCTCAGAAAGCACCAGTGTCCTACCATACCAAAAGCCAGAAGCTCCTCTTCGAGCCATTGTAGCCAAAATAACAGCTAACTGTGCTTGCGTGACATTTTCAGAAATCAGCCAAAGCACGAAATGCTACAAGCCACAACTGTGTGAATACTGCTTCTAATATTCCATGTATTCTGTGTTTTGGGCAAGGATTGCACTCGAGCTGACAGTTGACGGTGAGTTCTGTTGCAGCTGTATCTGTGTTACTTGTCCTTGTAAAAAGTACAGCACAGCAGGACCACTGTGACAGCCTGGAGGTGAGGTGGAGACAGGCAAGGCTGCGGAGCTGCTGTGCCTGTCTGAGAGGCCTCTTGTCTGGGTCTCAGCTCCGCACCAGAACCCCCAACCCCACCCCTGCTCCGCAATCTGCTGGAGCTCAGACATGCACCTTCTTATAAATGCACACAGACACATACACACACACACAGAGTACTCACATACCATGTCTGCAGACACGCCAGGCTTTGCCCTGCAGCTACGGGGCCCTAAACTTACAGGTAACTGTGGCACGTAGCAGATAGCAGCTGGTTTCAATGTGTGAGGAGCACCGGGGTCAGCCTTAATGGGTTTGTTCATGTCTTCTTCCATCTTTTATTAGCACGCCTTCCATCCCTGCTAGCACATGGACTTAATGGTTTGTTTTAACCTGCTGAGATGACTTATGGGCAAGCTTCACAGAACAGGACATTGCAGTGGAGTTTAATTGAATATAGCGTCTTATTTTTGCTCTTTTTTGCCTTTATGTTCTTTTAATTATTTTAATCACAGCTTACTTGTTTGCTTTATCACTGTTAGACAGCTGTTACCATGGCAAGACCTCTTACAGCCCCACTGTACATAACTCTGAAGCCACAAACAGAAGACACAGTTGGAGACTGGCTGGAGAACATGGTGGAGTATTTAGCAGCTAAAGTGCCAGACTCCGCAGCAGGTTCACAAACAAATTATCAGCAACCAGCTAAAACCTCAAAAAGCTAAACTTCCAGAACATCACATCAAGTTTTCAGTAATCAGTTGTAGTGGTAATTTTCTAAATGAATAGCATTCTATCATTATAGACAATAATCCAATAATCATAAATATTCTGGGTGGAAAACAAGACTAAGGGTTGGACTGAGAGCCTAGAGACTGATCATTTTTGGGAAAAAATTACTTCTTTTGTGAGTTCAATCAATCAGAGGTAATACTACTTATGATAGTAAAATTGTCATGAAAAGTTATTTAGCCAAAGCTTCATTCACCGATGACCAGCGTGCGCTCAGTGGTATTTAATTGTTTAATTGTTCCTCCTCAATCTTGACTCGATTTCTATGGCCGTAATAGGCTGTACATAGAAGCTGAAAAGTGGAGTGAATGCAAAAGTTCCTTAAACCTACATTCCTTGTAATGACCAGCAGGAGGTAGCTCCAATGGTTGAAAAAATGATTAAGATTGTGTAGAAGTGAAAAACACAACAGTTGTATTGTTTACATGGTGTGCACCTATTATCCATTTGGGTTTGCCGTAGTGGCAGCGGGTTGGTGGCATTAAGGAAGTAGGAGGTGTATGTTAGAAATGTGTATGGAGTGAGCGATAATAAAGAAAAACCTGAAGCAATTTGGGAAGACATTTCATTATAAGAGATAAGAACTGCAATTCATTATTATCATACTTCTCTAAAAACTCCCCGAAAAGCCTTTAGCTGATCCAGAATGCTGTAGCATTAAATTCAAAATTGATTTTAAAATAAATTTCCTCACATTCACATCTTAGGACGAGTTCTATTTACATTATACATGCTTCCTTTAGCCAGTATTAGTGGAAGGCATAGCATACATTTTCACTGCTATCCCACATAGCAAGCAGGCCTGCCCTGGATCTGGTATTAAGCCGGCACTGCTGGCTGAATTCTGGTGTGATAAGACGTATGCCATCCAGATATGGGCCAGGGCCATAGATGGCACTGTCTATGTGATGGCATGCCATATCTGGCTCAATTGTGGTTTGGTTTATGTGGCCCAGGCTCATAGAAAACAGGTCTCCCCCAGATCCGGCATCAAGCTGGCACTTCTGACTGACTGGTGTCATGGCAGGGTGTATGTCAACCAGATGTGAGCCAGATCATGGCTCATGAGCTCATCTTTAAAATACAGCCTGTGGCCATCATACAGACAAAGCAGTCAGCAGATTGTACGCTGCTGGTCAAGCAACCCTTCAGTGCATGTTTGACTGTGTGTGTCATAGAGGTAACTCGGGCAATTCTTTAATATGTATAGTTAATAGGAAGACTTTGTGTTTAGCATAGACTTTAATGATGAAGGCTTTAATGTGATCCTGCAGCATTCCTGTTCAAACAGGCCCATATTTCTGAAGTCTCAAGTTGAGTTACAGGCCCCCAGATTTCAGAAGTCTTTTAAAGTGCATCATTTTTGGCTTAAACCACATCTGTGCGGTATGTGGGTATAATGTAATTATTAGACGTGTGAACGGTGTGTGTGTTTCACTGCAGCCGCTTTTAATACGTGAACATTAAAATGCCTGCAAGCGTGGAGCACAGTGTTGGTCTGCTTCGAGATGGGACCATAAAACATTATAAAAAACACACATAGCAATGAATCACTCTCTTAAATACCACACGGCTGTGTATTTGTTTTATAAGGCTACAGGCTTGTGTTTGTGTGTGCGCGCGCACGTGTGCTCCCACACAGTAGCTGGCTTGTCCTTGCCTCTGTAATGTTTACAGCTCGGCTCTAATCACAGAGAATTATGTTAATTACACACTATTAGGCCCCAACACAAACACACATGCACTCAGTGCTTATTGTGCAGGAGTGAAAAAGGGCAGCAGAATCCAAAAAGCTTTACAATAGCCGCTCAGACATGGATTAAAAGCCTAGATAATCGGTTATCCTGTAAATGGTGCACTTTCAGATCCAGTAAGGTAATCAGAGACCTGGAACACCTTTGTTCCTGGCTTCTCCACTAGAGGGAGCTGGAGGCCAGCCTCCACTGATGAGTTTATGAGGAAAGACAGGTTTGAAAATGAATGTTAAAGCAGGGCGACATGGCAGGGACAGTGATGTCAAAGTGATAACAGAGCTCCATCAGCCTAAATCACTGTCACCAAAGACTCTCGATAGGAAGAATTTATAGCAAATTATGACATTTCTTTACATAGTATTGTACTATTTTTGTCTCTTCTCCAGCAAATTGGGATCATTTATTTTGAGGATAAGAAGGAAAATGTTATTTAACGCCAGCTATGGCTGAAATGCAGCATTTAAACTGTTTCTTTTAAACATAGTAGATACATCAAATCTAAAACTGAATCCACTGTGTGCAAAATACATGCTGTAACTTTGTCTTTGAATTATAATGTTTATGGTAGCTGCCTGATGCCCTACTCATAAGGTGTTAAGAAGAGATAAATCATCATCACCTTATTCATCTTCCAAAACTGGCATTAAACTATTAGACTTTCTGTGTCACTGATTACTGTTAATGAGACTTATCGATTGAAGGATGAATTGAAAAACAGTGCTCATATTGGAAAGCAGTCTTCTGCTTGGAAACCTGGGTCCTGACCTTCAACACTGTTGCACAGCTAGCATACTGCTAATGGCTACAGCAGGTGCAGAAGTCTCCGTCAGCAGGTAACCAAAAAAGGACTTGAAAAAGATGAAAAAGAGCCCAAAGCTTTGACCAGGCATCTGATATCTGCAGATTTCAAACTGGTGCAATATTCTTTAGGATGTTCCAAGGGACATCTATATGATTCTGGCTCTGAGGTTTTAATCTTGTGACTGGTGCAAGTTATAGCAGATACTACTGCCATGGCTCAGGATGTAGAGTAAATTGTCTCCTATTTAGAAGGTTGGTGGTTTGAGCTCCTTCAGGCTAGTCTGTCAAAGTGCCCTTGGGCATGATACTAAATGGACTGGTTCTCAAATTTCGCTTTTTATACTCTAATTGAGCACTTTATACAACAAGTCTCATACATCCATTTATAAAACCACTTTATTTTATGGCCTAGGGGTTTTCTAATGTTCACAGATTCCCACTGTACTGAACACACAGGGAGCAACTTGGCGTTCAATATTTTGCCCAAGGATATTTGGGATAGAGGTTGGAGCAGCCAGAGATTCAACCATCAACCTTCCAATTAGTGGATGACCTGCTCTCCTTCCTGACCCACATCCACCCCTTCAACTTTTTCACTCCGATTATACACAGATTGTATTTGTATTTGTACGTATTTTTTTTTATCTCATGATTAGCTCAAAATAACTCTACAGCTGACGGAATATTGGAAGCCAGGCTGCAGGTCAGCCCGGTGTCATCCACGTTTACCTGAATTGAAGATGGAACTGCAGAACCTCAGTTTCCCCAATGCATCTATCAGAGTCTGAGTAATTGTGTGAATTAGGCTTGTATGATGAAAGATGCAAGTACTCAAGTTGAGTAGAAAGTATTTAAAAGTACCAGACCTTTTAAGTCAGGTTTGCTCAGTTTCCTGCTATGACTCCTGAAACCGGCAGAAGCTAGACATATGTCAGTGTCATTTTCTATTCCAACTGTACTCACTCACTGATGCTGTTTTACAATGCAGCTTCAATTCTCCAACTTTTTTAATTAACTAACACATTCCCAGCGGTTCCCCTGATTCTAAGTTTTAAGGTTTAATTTAAGGTTCTTAAAATCTTACCAATTGATTTGGTTTCTTGTTCAGGACTTTATTGATCTGATGTTTTGTATCTCTTCCTTTGGCTGTTAACATGTGTCGCTGGAAGGAGCTCCAGATTTCCTATCTTGAATCATCCCCATCTGTCTAATTGCAGGGGAAGTTCATAGTGGAGAGAGACAGACGGGAACAGAAAGAGGCCGACGCTGCAGCGGAGCCAGGGTTACAGGGTTACAGTCTGATAAGGCCTACAGAGAGTCACAATGTAATGACGGGGCATTACACGCTGCTGATACCATTGACGAGTGTTAACAGAGGAGAGGAGAAAGGAGGAGGGCAGAGGAAGAGAGGGAACGATAAGGGGAAGGTGGACGAAAGCGAGAGCAAGACTGAGTTGTGAAATTTCGTGACTGACACACAATAGAAGCCAGCGTGCTCAAAATGAAACAAATAAATAAATGAGAAGGTCTCTGAGTGATGATTACGATATGGTTCTTGGCCAGTGTTAAAATTTCATTACTGCAGAGTTCGTTTGTGTTACAGTGGGAGCTCATTCCTGCCTGGATTCTGGGAAGTTAACACCCCCTCTAATCTTACAGAGCTCATGTTGAATTTGGAGAGCACAAAGCGCTCTAAAGTGTTTTTTCTTGTAACAAACTGTTAAGACATGCAGCTTAACGAGGTTATATTAGTTGAATCAGAGTCTGATCTGAGTCTTCTTCAGCATGTAACGCGAGCACATCGTCATATGTTTGATATATGAGAAGCTGATGCTGGAAGTTGCATTTGTCTCCCGCAGTAACTTCAGCCATCAGTCCATTTACTTAACTGCTTTAGGGTTGCAAGGAGCTGGAACATATCCCAGCCATCAGAGGGCAAGAGGCAGGATACATTCCACCACAGGACCAAAGCAGACAGGAAGACAGCTACTCACGATCACACTGAGAATCTCAGTTAACCTAACAGAGAACCAACCAACCAACAACAGGGAGAACATGCAAACTTCACACAGCAATGTCCCAGTCAAATCACTGACTCGCTGGAGGAGATACTACATTAAGAGGCTACCTGGCTAATTTAAGGAGCACCATGTAACACAGTCAGATGGTGGTAACTATCTAGTCAATGAAAACAGATTTGCTAAATATATTTCATCCTAGGTATCAAGAATCATCTCAGTACTAAAGAAGGCAAAGAGGGCATTAGATATACATGACTGCATATTCTCTGCTGTTTGCAAGTTTCACATTATTTAAGCTACTGTGCAGAGGTCTGGAGAAATAGCTATAACTATAAAAATAAATTGCAGTCACTTTTTTGTCTGTTTGCATCAGATTGATTCTTACAGCTTGAAATAGTGTATTTTGTAGATCTAGTGAAATTCCAAGCAGCAGAAATTTTGTTCAGATCAAGAAACGCCAGTCAAATCAATAATAACCAAATATTCAAACTTCAAAACTGTGAATTTGGGAAAAGCGTGGAGTGAGGCAGTGTCCAAAACAAAGCACTTCAAAACGAGGTTTAAACATGGTTTTCATGAGACAAGGTTATTATCGTTAACGAAAACTAACGAAATAACGAAAACTAGAAGTTAAAAAACATTTTCGTTAACGGAAATAAAAATAAAAGTGAAAAAAGGAAAACTAACTAAAACTGTAATGAGTGTTTACAAAACTAACTAAAATTAACTGAATTTATAGCAAAAATGTGTTTAGTTTTCGTTGATGTGTGTGTGTCATACAATAGTCAAGGGTAAAAAAGAAGTTTAGTTTCCAGGTTTTTTTCTTGCTGTGTCTCATTATGCCAGCAGGTGGCAGTACGTTAGTCGAGTCGTCTGTGTTGCTGCTCCGTCCACGCGCAGAATCATGTCAGGAAAAGTCTGGAGAAAGCACCAGAGTCCAGTTTGGGATTACTTTGAATATGACTGTGTTTTGGATAAAGCAAGTGTCTTGTAGTGGAATGAGACAAATTATGAGGAACATTTCTAAAGGGAAAAAAATCCCACAAACCTTAAAGTGCACTTGAAAAGCTCACACAAGAAGGCTAACCTAGCTTACCTGGAGAAGGTAAGGGAGCGCACTCAACCCTCATCCCCAGAAACAGAAGCTAACCCCAGGCAAGGCAGCGTGATGCATCCTGAGACAACAGGACTGGGATATCTACACAACTGTGTGAGTCAATTGCCTTAACACCCGGTGCTGCAAGAGTTAATAGTCTCATTGGGGCCAAGATATACATTTTATAGTTGCCTGGTATCAATGGTTGTTGATCTGCCTTTATTTATTTATTTATTTAAAGAACCCATAGGTGGGAATGTGAGTTGTCTGTCTCTGCGTGTTAACCCTGCGACAGACAGGCGACCTGTCCAGGGTGCAGAGTATGGTAGCTGGAATAGCAACATACCCAAGGATAAGCAGAAGAGAATGACTGATATGATGAAACTGGGATTTTGTTACACTTTATTGCAAACACAACTAAAACTATAACTGAAACTAATCAAAACTAAACTGAAACTAAGGATTTTCAAAAAAATAAAAACTAAACTAAACTAGCAAACAATTGGTAAAAACTAATTAAAACTAATATAAAATTGAAAATCTGAAGTCAAAACGAAATAAAAATAAAAACTAATGAAAATTGCAAAACTATTAAAACCCTGTCATGAGATTTACAGAAGAGGAAAATGTGCACATTTCGCTGAATGTCTCTTTTTAGTAAGTTTCTACTTACTGCTAGTTACAATTTTACACTTAACATAACAAATTTGGAAGTACTTGGCTTTAATGTGTCCACTTGCAATGGGGCATTCTGGAGTCATAAAAACAGGACAATATGATAATAATTGGTGTCATAACACTCATAAAGGTGGCAAATCTTTTCTGTCATTTACCCATTCAGTTGTTATTAAGTGCTATATTAGTATTAAGTTAAACGAAATGAACCTGTTGTCTTTGAAGCAGTTTAAATTAAATTATCTGGCAAATGGTGCAGCCGGCTACGTGCTGTCAGTTGTCTGCTATTTAAATTTCGTGAATTAGTTTCTAGTATTTTATCCATCTGTTATTTAGCACTTCTTAGAAAGTATCTGTGCCTGAGCAGCCATACAGTTTATGGACGCAGCTTACTAACCATCCAAAAATCAAAGAAAAAAAACACACTGGCAGACATGCAAAGCAGAAACTAGAAACCAATGGCTGGTATCAGGCTGCACTCTTCTATCATTTACATACAGTCATGGTGAAAATGGCATCAGCGGTTTCACAAAAACTTTCTCTCTCCTCTCTGCCCTCCTTCTGACTCCTCACTCCTTTTTAACATCCATCTATCTTCCTCAGTCTCTTTGTTTTTCTTTGTCACACCCGCAAACTGTTAAACCTCAATGAGGAGCCCAAGGTCCAGCGCGTAATCAGGCAGACACACAAAGAAAAGCCATGTGGAGCAGGTGTCTGCACACACAAACAGAGAATTTTACATGAATGTTTGCACTGAAAGGTTGGCAATATATCAACCGGGGTGTGACACACACAGAGTGTTTTTGTAGGGTTAATTTGAGGAAACGGCACAAGGTTGTAGACCGGCTAATGAGAGAACAGAGTCGATCTGTCTGCACACACACCCTGATATTATATACCCCACATGCACACATGTACTTTTATCATTTAACTGACCAATGCAGAATAAAACTATTGTACAGCAGGCATCAATTATTAGTTTTAACCCAAATTGTTTGCATAGAAATGATAAAAATCCTCTCTCCTTTCACTCCCCACGCCTTTTCTTTTGCTTAACTCCTCTTTTTTCCCCAGGAGGAACATAAAACCTTCTCACTTGTGTCCTATCAGTGAAAGTCCATCCTTCCATCCTCCCTGGAGATGAACGAAGTGAATGAGCCGATGGGAGAAAGGATGAGAGGGGGGAATGGTGACGGACAAGAGAAGCTGTGTCATTTCACCTCATCCGGCCATCTGCTTCAACAGGGGGAGTGTTTGTGTGCTTCGACTTGTGTGTGCGCGCTCGCATAGGTGTGTGCAGGTATGTATTCTTACTCTGTGTGTCCATTTACGCTCCACACATTCCTTCTTACTAACCAGATCCCCGCTCCAGACTGCCAGAGAGGCCCACCTTGTTGCCTGGTTCGTCCCAGGAGAGGCGCTCTGACCGGGGCAAGGGGTGCAGGGACCAGTGTGCTGGGGGGTTGGGTTTAGGTCAGCATGGAGTTTCCCACTCAGTAAAAGTAATAGGAGAGGAAGGTGAAGAAGAGGACACAGTGATTTGCATTGAGTCTAGGCAACGACCCAATCAAATGCAACAATTAAAAGCATTACTAAAGCTTCTGTCTTCTTATATATAACTTCTAACATGGTTTTTTTAATTATCATTATTTTAAGGCAAACAATGCTTTTGTCTATAGGAACATAAAATTCATCACTTCCTTTATAAGTTTCACTTGAAGGACCTGCAGAATTTATTTTTTTTACAACCATTGACAAGCATAGCTTTCGGGGCTGGTAAACCAGGCATGAGTTTCCTGACTTATGTATGGATCATGAAACTATCATGGATGGTCTTCCCCTTAGGGATGGTTTTGGTCCCAGTCAAGGAAGAGATATTCATAGAAATCAAATGAGTGGACAGCTGGAGGAAAAGCTATGCAGTGTTTCACAGTGAGACCATCTCAAATATACATACAGTCCTGTGAAAACCTAAATACATCCAATGATTCTGCAGCTTGTAGAACCACAGGCCCATTCTTCTTTACAACATTGTTTCAGTTGATAGAGGCATGCACAGTTCTCTCACCACAGTATTTCAATCAGGTTGAGGTCTGGACTTTGACTGGGCCATTACAACACCTCGATTCTTTTCTTTTTCAGCCATTCTGTTGTAGATTTGCTGCTGTGCTCATTGTCCTACATAATTTCAAGAGATGCCCTCACATTTGACTCTATATTGCTTAAGTATTCAGAGGAGGTCTTGGTCGACTCAGTGGCTGCAAGGTGTCCAAGTCCTGTGGTTGCAAAGGAAGCCCAAATCATCACCCCTCCACTACAGTGCATGGCAGTCAATATGAGGTGTTTGTGTTAATATGCTGTATTTAGATTTATGCAAACATGGAGCTGTGCATTATGGCCACACATCTCCACTTTGGTCTTGTCTGTTCAAAGGACATTGATCCAGCAGTCTTATGATTTGTTCAAATGCAACTTTGCAGACCGAACCTCTGCTGTCAGGTTTCTAGAGAGCACAAGCTTTTTTCATGGCACACATTCGATTATGATATCATGACCAGCATACTACCAAAGCCTCTGTTTTTATAGAGCCTTCTCACCTGCTGATAATCAGTTCATCAGATCCATTTGATTATCAGCACATTGATTCTATTTGGCATCTTAATTCCTATGCAAGCAGTAAGGGTGTTTTCAGTTTTTCAGTCTTGTGAAAACTTTGTTTTTGACAGGATTATATTTTGTAGGAAAAGTGACTAATGTCACGTGATTCTGCTGGTCTGTATAAACAATTAAATAAACAATGAAAGTATTAGGCTATTGTAGCCACAGACAATTCAAGCTGGAGTCCTGGTGACTGACTGGTTTTGGACTCTACATCTTGAAGGCTCAATGCTGATAAGCAAGGTATATATGGATGTATCACAATGGCAGAGATGGTGGCTCACTTGTGTCAGAGCAGTAAAATACTAGAATTTGAATAAATCCAAAACGCAAACTTTTTGAATGATGAACAAAAAAAAGAAAAATGGTGTAAAAAATCAGATTCAGATTTTCTTTTAGACCAGCTCTGACCTCTGGAAATTCTACTACAGACCTGTTGCATAGGGAACAAAGATGTGTTTCACAATGGTCCAAATTTCATGCGAAAAATCCTAACTGAGAAAAGCTGAATCACCAGCTACAACTGAGCAGTTTTCACAGTTTCACTCTGAAGCATCCACAGTTTCCAGGCATGAATACAATCCATTAGATGAGAACGGAAGACCAAGAGCATGTTCATTGCTCTATTCAACATTCAGGGGGGCACTGTAAATGATCCAAAGGCACCCTCCAGGGTGAGAGTATGATCAAGCAGTCCTGTTTTAACTTCCCAAAGTCCCTGAGGAAAAACATCTAAGAAATAATTGGAATTGTGGTGTGTGGCAGCATGCCATCTCCTGCCAGATGCCACAAGATGTTCATTTAAAATAACACCTGGTCCAGTCTGGACTCTCCGCAACTTCATTCACTTCCTGAAAATGAAAATCAAGATGAAGGATAGTCTCTTAGGCACACTGGAGAAGATCCTGTGTCCACTCAAGAAGCACAAGCACAAGGAGGAAAAAATGGGCTTCCATGGAGTGAGCTCAAAAACATCAGCCAGGCTGATACAGTCCAAAGGTTGAATGTTAGGTCAAAACTAAAGAAACTTAAGTGTGTTGGTGCACGGGGTTACTTACTTTATAGTTTAATATGTCTTGAGTGATTTATGATGATGAAATGTTTGAAAGTGTGCAGCTGAGGTCGAAAGTTCCCTTCTTAAAGCCCAACGAATAAAAAAAGGAACATCAAGACAACAAATGAAGCGAAAACCAGGGTTGCCATTCAGAGACTAAATGAAGTGAAGGAAGCAAAGTCCGAGCCAGGAACCGGTTTGGAAAATGAAGAGCAGCAAGAGAGCAAATGAAAAATGGAAATCAGGAGGGGAAACCAGGGCAGGAAAGTTCACACATCTTCAGATTCTCCTGTGTACACTCTGGGAAATTTGAAATTTTTTTCTTTTTTCATATTTCTTTATGTCTTCCACTGTCATCCCCCCTTCCCCCCTCCCTTCTCTCACTCTTGTCCATGTTGCATCAGGCGGGCCAACCTTCCCCTGAACCCTGAGCGGCCTGTTTCCCATACACACACAGCTCTACCTGAGGGACAAGCCTGTGTGTGTGTGTGTGTGTGTGTGTGTGTGTGTGTGTGTGTGTGTGTGTGTGTGTGTGTGTGTGTGTGTGTGTGTGCACCAAGCCAAAAGAGCAAAGGAGCCTGATTGACCCCGTCTTGTGAAACTGTGAATGAATGGACGGGTGGAAAACAGAGCAGAAGAAGAGGGGATGATAGGCGTCAGAGGTCTGAGAAACTTGTCTGTCTCTGGCAGGCAGACACACACACACACACACACACACACACACACACACACACACACACACACAAACACACACAAATACAGTCACAAATACAGTCACACACATACTGGGTCTCCAGCCTCAATTGAGCATCAACAGATAAATCCTCTCTTTCCCTTATCTGGGGGAAAAAGGAGAAAAAGAAGAAGGTATTCTCTTACAGCTAGGAGACAGTTTTTATCTCCTAACCACCCCTCTTTAAGCCTCCTCTCTCCTGCTCGCTCTCTCTCCCGCATATGCCTGCTTCTGTCTCTCTCTCTTTCTCTCAGCATTGTTCTTGGCCTCTCTGGTTACTGTTAAAAGGGCAAAATAAAGGGCAGAGAGAAAAGGAGGGAAGGGAACCATGAGGCGGGACAAAGAGACCACTTAAAATGCCCAAAAGGAGGCTCCGTGTGGAAGCGTGTTTACCTCCTACCTACCCACCTACCTAGTCTTACTCCTGTCACTTGTTTTTTGTCTTCATCGTGCATTTCTGTCTCTTACTAACTCATCCCCACTCCATCTTTGTCCTTCTCTGACTGACTATTGACTCTTTGAATTCAAGGACCTTCTTCTTGGAAATGAAAAAAACAAAAAGAATATTTTATTTAAAGATAGAAGAAAAAACATGTTTCTTTTTCCAAACTAATGATAATAATAATAATGACAAATCTTTCATTTTGAATAAAGGCTTTAGCCTCCAGTGTCACTGCAGAAAATAAGTCCACTGCTTTTTACATCTTAAGTATAATCTTTGTTTTAGTTCAGAATCACGTTTGTTTTCCTGATGCAGTTCTGCATTACTGAAATGAATGCAGGGGAAGTGTTTAAACCTACTCTCACATCCTCAGGTGAGCCAAGATTGTATTTTGGCTCTAAAACACTGTTTTATCTTGAAGCCTCATTCAACAAGCTGCTGGAAATGTTCCTGGGGTCCACTGTGGTCATAAAGTGATGGACATGGTCAGCAACAATACTCGGTATTAAGGGGCCCAAAATGCCCAGAGAAAATATCCCACACATCATTACACCACATTCTACACCCTGAACAACTGTTAGAAGGCAAGATGGATCCACAATATCATGTTGTTACACCAAATTCTGGCACTACCACCTGAATCTTCTATTGCCCACTTTTGGTGAGCCCGTGTAAACTATAGCCTTAGTTTACTGCTCTTAGCTGAAAGGATCGGTCACTAAGAACTGGTGTGGTCTTCTGCTGCTGCAGCCTATCTGCTTCAAGGTTCGACATGTGTGTTCAGAGATGCTCTTCTGCATACCTTGGTCATAAGTCATGAGTCACCCAAATAGTTAGCATGTCCATGAATTTTCCAATATGCAGTTGGCACCTACTACCTTGTCAAATATAATTTTTGCAACTTTGGAACAAGTTATATCTTCAAATAAGTCATGGACATCTCTGGACCAATATATAATATGTTTACTTGCTATACTAGATCAGATAGTACTCAACCAACATGATCATTTGTCTGAGAGCAGAAGCAATATGCAACAAAATAAATAAATTAGAAAAATAACTGACTCTGTCATAGAGTGGGGCTTGCCAAACTTGAATTGACTGTACATGGTGAAACACTCAGCTTTGTTATAATGTGTCTGTCTGCCTCTAAATTTATATTTTAGCTGACTGAGCTATGTGTGTGTGTGTGTGTGTGTGTGTGTGTGTGTGTGTGTGTGTGTGTGTGTGTGTGTGTGTGTGTGTGTGTGTGCATTTTGTTAAGCGTATTCGTGTGAGCTTTGGTGTGTGTGTGTGTGCAAAAGGTCCCCTACCATGTACAGTAAAGGCAGCTACCCAGAGCCCACTAATGGTCCCCTCAAGGCTTAATGGTGCCAGTTAACACGAACACATGTCTGAGGTCACACACTCACACACTGAACACCCTCCGGGGCACCGGAACACCAAATCCTGCTAGTACACATTCCAACATACAGGAACATTCGAAACAGGTCAAAGGTCACAGCCGTTGGCACCTTGTATAGGGTTTTACAATCTCTCTCTCGCACTCATACACACACACACACACACACACACACACACACACACACACACACACACACACATTTCCTTAATCTGTCTTTTCTATGTATTTCCACCTTTGATTTTTTTCTATTTTCCACTACTGTTCTGTCACACTTGGTGCCGACACACACACACAGACACACACACAGACACACACACACACCTGTAAGGTCTGGTTTAATAGCAGTGTGTACTGTCAGTAGTGTGTCCAGACCAGCGTTTTACAGTTCTGTTCCCATGGCTTTACCATCACAGTACAGACCTGTGGGCCAAATCCAGTGGCTGCCGCGCCACCATGGAAAATCACTCCACCACTTCCTCTGAGCTCGAAAAAACAAGTAGCTGGTGGCAGCAGGAGCAGCTCGGGACAAGGTTAAAGGATCACCTGTGTGTTTGTGCTTTTTTAAGTTTGGTTTTACAGGGCCCTGGTTTAGCTCAGTGCGTTGAGTGGCCGGCCTGGGTTCGAGTCCAACCCGTGGCCCTTTGCCGCATGTCTTCTCCGCTTTCCTGTCCTCTCTACACTGTGTCTATCTAATAAAGTTGAAAAAAAAGTTTTGGTTTTACTTGCCATTTCCAATGTGATTACAGCTGGTGTCTTTGCACTGTTAGTGTGGTTAATTTATTTTATCATGGGAAATTATTATTTGATAAGCAGAAGTCTCCTACAGCAAACATCCACTAATCCTTTAGTTGAAATTATGCCTCGAGGAAGGGCGAATCTGAGAAGATGAAAGCCTAAGGAAATTTTTTGTTGGATCCATATTCCATATATGGAAAAAAGAAATAGCCATGGACAGAGAGCCTGATGTTTTGGCTTTGGCCATCTTGTTATTTTGGAGCTAGATATGACCATATTTGACAGGATCATGTCTCAGGCGGTAGTGCAGAACACCTACTAATCGGAAGGGCGGTGGTTTGATCCCTGGCTGTTTCAATCTGCATGCCAAAGTATCCTTGAGTAAGATATTGAACCCTCGGGTTTCATAATTCATGCTGTGACATGACGGTCAGTTTAGGAACAGTTGAAACGTACCTATTACAGGATTTACCATTAGTGGCTCAACCTGAATAGAGTTACCTTAAAGTGCTCAAGTTTACCAAGGATTAGTCCTCATTACCGAGAGGTCGGTCAAAGAGTAGAGCCTATAATGACAATCCATTCACTCAGTTTCACTTCTGCTTTCCCCTGATATTAGGTTCTTTGATTGATTGTTCAAGCAAGACAGTGCTTTTTAAATGGGGGTCACTGGTGAAGTGAAAGTGAATGACGTTCCCAGATCAATGCTGTGGTACAGAATTACAAAGAAGGCGCTATGCTGGAATTTCAAAGTCTTGGAAGATGTTGTAACATCCCCTTTGTGAACAATAAAATGATTCAAAATGCCGTTCATGGAGCCACTATTATGATTCATTCATTGTGTGTGTGTGTGTGTGTGCGCGTGTGTGTGTGTTTTTCTTTATAAATCTGTTTACCATGGAAAGTGGCAGGAAATTTACAAATGCTTGAAAACACATGTACAGCCCATATATACATGTGGGTACCCCAGTGTTTGTTATTCAGTATTTTAGTACTGCTGTGGTGCTTTGTGATTTCCCTGGATTGAGCTTGTTCTGGCACGTCCTGTATCTGATAGGGAGGTGGGTGTTTTAAGGTCATGTCCCTTGAGCCGGCTTACCAGCAGAAAATTGTATTGTAAGGACAGGGCCCAATATTCTTCGTTGGTTTAAACCTTTTAATGGAGCATGCATCAAGGTATAGATCCAAAAAGGACTTTTGAGAATGTAACATCAGAAACATCTGACTCAGGAAATCCATCAGTTGTTAAATTCTTACTTTTAAACAGCCATCTTTGTGCGCAGTGGTTCTTTGAGCTAAATACCAATGTCAGCATGTTAATATGCTTACAGTGATGATCATACCCAGATCATCAACTTAGAGACCCCTAGGCACAAATGCTTGATGGGCCCTAGCTAATTTGATTTTAATGGCCAGGCTATTTTCTTCCTTCTTCAAAAATTAGATATCATATAGAGTTCCTATAGCGTACACAGTCATGTGAAAAAGAAAGCACACACTTTTTCAAAAATGAAAAAGCAGTGTGTAGCTTGCAGAACCATCTTTAGCTACAATAACTTGAAGTAACTGTTTTCTATGACTTTATGGGTGTCTCATGTTGTAGATTGTCTTTTGGCCCATTCTTCTTTACAACATTGCTTTAATTCATTGAGGTTGGCAGACATTAATTTATTCACAGGTCTCTTTGCATACCACCAAAGCATACTAGTCAGGTTGAGTTCTGGATTTTGACTGGGCCATTGTGACAGCTTGACTCTTTTCTTTTCAGCCATTCTTTTGTAGGTTTGCTGTTGTGCTTGTGAGCATTGTCCTTTTTCATGGCATCATTTCAACCAAGTCATAGCTGTTGGTGAGATAGCCTGACCTTTGACTCTAAGTACTTAAGTATACAGAGGAGTTCAGGGTCGATTCAATAACTGCAAGGTGCCAAGGCAAAAGAAGCCCAAATCATCACACCTCCACCACCGTGCTCGACAGTTAGAATGAGATATTTATGCTTCTATGCTGTATTTTTCCCAGTTTTCCCTGGTTGTGGTGCTGTGTATTATGGCTAGCATTAAGAACATTGTTCCAGAAAGAAATCTTGTGGTTTGGTCAGATACAACTTTGCAAACCTAAGCCCTGCGGTTATGTTCTTTTTTAAAGAGAAGAGGCTTTCTGCTGGCGACCCTTCCAAAAGTTCGGTCTTTGTTGTAGTCATGAACTTTAACATTTAACAACTGAGACCTATAGAGTCTAACATGTAGCTCTTGTTTTTTTTCCAGGTTCTCTAATTGCGTTCAATATTGCGTTCAATAAACACAGTCTGAGTACTCACAGCTTTCCCATCATCAGTCATGTCAGTCAGCCTTGAGGGTTTTGAACAGCTGTAATCGCTCTTTGTTCTTCGATAAGCCAGGTCCAAGCCAGCTCCGATCAGCCAGAACTCTGTTAACATGGTTCTGAATAGGTAGACCTTGTTCAATGTCCTTCATCGAGAGTGTCGCCAAGCACACGATGCAACTGACCATCGTGTATCAGGCAGCAAATGTCTCTACAGGACAATCGGGCTCTCCCGAGCCCAGGCTTCTCATTGAGAATAGGGTGTCAATATCGTTAGGGGACCATTTGATCAAATTGATTATTCTTTAGGTTTTAGAGAACAAGACTGAGACTCTCTAAGGGTTAGAGTTAGATGAGACTAGACAAGGACATAGAAGCCAAGTATGAAAGATGAGGGAGGAGAGGGTGAAAGATGCATTCGCCTCCGCCGAGAGCCCAGGAAGTCCAATGTCGAAAGAATGTCCGCTCCTGGGAAGGAGACTGCCTTGAATGTCTTTCACTTATTAATATTTTTTCTCACTACAGAATGACGGACTTCAGATTGTTCAGAAATGGCCTTATAACCATTTCAGGTTGATGGGCAGCAGCTTCTCTAAGAACATTGCCGATGTCTATCCTCCACACACCTGAATGCTCCAGAACTGCCAAAACTTCTTCATTGAGGTGCTTACAGTTGTTGATGATCAGGTAAACAAGTACACTTGAATAGCACCACATGTATTATTATTTAACTGATGTTGTATTTACCTACCTTTAAGAAACTCTACTCCACAGGAAAATGAAAAGTAACCACCAAAGTACAAATTCACTAAAATCTCTACAAGCATCTGATACTTTAGATTTGCTGAAGTGAAGCACATTTCATATATAAATCTATTGCCATTATAAGTTGCTGCTAGATTAGCATGCATGCCATCATATTTAACATCTTCTCACCAAGTTTAATGTTACCATGTTTGCATAAAAGTGATGTCAAGGTTATCTCCTTTTCCTCCTTTTCTCATGTTTCCCCTTCATTTACTAAACAAACTTCTTTACTGTAGCCTCATATCTCTGCTACATTTGGAAGATAAGAGCATGCTTATCATTTGCATCGTTTTTGTGATTAAAAATAGATAAACTTGTCATTTTAGTAATAAATGATTTCAAGACAACAGTCATTTACTTTCTTTCTTTTTATTTGTAGATGGATGCTAACATGCTAATGTTCAGCAAATATGTCTGCCATGTTTGCCCTCTTCATCATTCTCCTTTACATTTAAGTTGATTCTAAAGAAGCGGGAGAATAGCTCTTTTAGTCAGCGTGACTGTTTTTAATATCCCTCTAAATGTCTGCTAATCTGCTATTCCATAATATTCAAACGTTTGTGCTCACTTGTCTGTACAGAGTATTGTATTTGTTTTTTACTTGTTATATTGTAATGCTTGTATTAATTGTAACTTTTCCTGCCAGAGCTCTCCTAGAAATGCCAATGATACTTTTCACCTGGATCAATAAAAGGTCATAATTTCTTGAAATCTGCTGAGGCAAAGTGGAGGCAAATTGGAGGTATGCAGGTTTAGTTGACACAGTGAAGTTTTTACTTGATAATATATTGGAAGTGGCTCCAAATTTAATGCCTTCAGTCAGACAGTTTTAGGAGACTTTAGGAGATATTCAGTGTAAAATGCTGCAAAGCACTGTTTTTAAACTATACTATAGTCTTGCTTTTCCCACAGACAGGTCTGAGGTGTGATTCACGTGTCCTCCTCCATCATCCACATGGCCATGAGCAATTTTCCGAACCCCTACAAGGCCGTCTCACTCACTGTAAGTGTCTCTGGATGAAGCACTGAGCACTTGAGGTAGAAATGGAAAAGAATATATCGAATCTCTATGTTTTGAGCAGATGTGGTGGCTGCGGTTTCTTTGTATTTTATATCAAAACCCTGGAAGCAGCGACAAACGATGGCCTAGAGATATAAAACTCTTAACGACGATGTCACTGGCTCCTTTTAAGACCAGCAACTTAAAAACATATCGGTCTTTTGCTCTCAGACCAAGCACCGTATCTGTAACATCATTTTAATGCCTTTTTCTCCCCCTTACAGATACTACAGATATTAACCCTATTAATTTCACAGATGTTAGCTGTTTCAGCGTTAAAGCGGAAAATCTTTAATATCAAACCCTTGGAACTTGGATCAAGCGCTGCAGGTCTATCGCTGAGCCCTGTCGTGCGCTGTTAAATAATCAATAAAAATATCATTGGGAATATTTCAACCCACCTTTCCAATGTCATGATCTCTTTTTTGTGGATGAAAAAAAAAAAAAATCAAAAGCCACAGACCAGGAGAATATGGGGAAATCTTGGGCAATAACGTCTGGAGGTTTGAGCAGCCGACTAGTAGTAAAGCTCTCTTACATGGTTGTTTTTATATATGATCACTAACTTAGAACAATAACTTGTAGCAGTCCTTATGTTTCAACTATAAGATATGTTCTTCCAGCGGAAGAACACCAGTATAATCGCTGCCCTCACAGAAGTTCCAGTAAAAGGAACATTTTAAAAATCATCAATTTGTCAAGGGAATATTCACTGTATCAAAATATCTTCAGAAATCTCTTCACACCAAAAGTAACAGTGATCATTAGGTAAAGAATTTTTTTTATGCTTCTGCATACCTTGTTACAGGCAAGGTATGCAGAAGAGCACCTCTGAACGTACAACACATCAGATCTTGAAGTAGATGGGCTACAGCAGTAGAAGACGCCACTCCTGTTACCTAAAAACAGGAAATTGGGACTACAATTCACATGAGCTCACCAAAATTGGAAAAATGTCTAGTTTGATGATTCCTGATTTCTACTGCAAAATGCAGTTGGTAAGACGAGAATTTGGTCTTACTAAATAAACAACATGAAAGCGTAGATTTATCCTGTATCAGTGCTTCAGGCTGTGCTGCTGGTGGTGTAATGGTGTGGGGGATATATATATTCAAGGCACACTTTGGCATGGCACACCTTTGTACCAACTGAGCATTGTTGGCATTGTTGGTTTATGACCACAATGTACCCATTTTCAGATGGCTGCTTCCAGCAGGATAAAACACCATGTAATAAAATTATCTCAACTGGTTTCCTGAACATGAAAATTAGGCCATCAAATTAACCAGATCTCAGTCCAGTAGCGCATCTTTGGGATGTTGTGGAACGGGAGATTCCCATCACAGATGTGCAGCTGACAAATCAGCAGCAACTGTGTGAGGAAACCTTAATTAGACTATGTTAGGAAGAATTATGGCAGCTCATAATAAAAAAAAAAAAAAAAAAACTACCAAGGCGTACCTCACAAACTGGATGGTGAATGTGTACGTGAAATATATTGAAGCACATTCACAGAGAGAGAAGTGGATTAGGGATGTTTTTGTGAAGGCTGCATTAAAAACATAAAAAAAAGAAAAGAGAAAAAGCTGGACAGGAATTGCCCGCCTGAGCACTGCATAAATGTCCTTAAGCAAGAAAATGAAACCCAGAATGACTATAAATCCCCACTGTCTCCACAAAAAAATGCTTCCTATGGTTTTGAATACCTGAATAAGGGCCTTTTTTCGTATTTTCTAAAAGACCTCTGTTTCGTAAAACGATAAACACAGCTAATGAATATTTGAAATCTTTTTTTCTTTTCCTCTGAATTACTTCCCTCAACTGACTGCCAATATTTTTAAGTCTGTACTTTCAACACAGAGCTGGTGGTCCACTCTTCATCTGTGATTTATATGCTAGTCAAAAGCCAGAGTGAAAATACCAGTATAATATAGAATTCTTGCTAACAGAGAAATGTGAGGCCAAGGAATCAGACTACTGGCGTCTCAAACGGCGTCCCAAACGCGATAAACACCAGTCGTGCGTCGCTGTCTCGCTGGCTGATTTTAACAGCATTTTGGCGCTTCGGATTGCACTTGACATAACCCAGAAATTCAAATGTAGTCGGGTGTGGTGTCACAAGTGAAACCTAAGGCCAGTTTTAGTGTTTGGAGGTATTTCTTTTTTGTAACAGGGCTGTCAGGAAAAATGACTTTCTACCTTCTGAATAACCCTGATATGGACTGGTTTTATCATCAACACAGCAACATTGTGCATGTGCGTACCTCTGTGAGAAGAGAGAGGGAGAGAGAAGGAAAAAGAGAAGAATAGACCACAGAAAGTCTACTACCGAGAAGCTGATGGAGAGCGAGAGAGCAAAAGGGGGGACATAGAGCACTGACTGAGAGGCCTAGAAGAAGCCAGAGGGTGTGTACACGTGTGTGTGGTTTTGTCATTACTGTTGAAGGGTTATTATGAGTTCCCAGACTAACTGGCCACTGCAGTAATAATGTGCTAATACATGTCTGTCTTTCATTTCTTCTCCTTTAATATGCCTCTCCATAATTCACTTTCTTTTTGAGCATTTGAAGTCACTTCTGTTTGTAAATGCAGCAGATGTGTAAAGGTCTACAATAATGGTGACATTTGTAAAAGCAGGTATGCAACAGGGTAAATCAAAGTTGTACTTACATGGACATGGAATTGTAATAACAGGATGGTTCATATAAAGGGTAACTAGCAAGAACTGATCCTGCTGGCAAGTGGTGTATAACAACGCTGCCCTATGATAAGGTTTTAGGCCATCCTGCTGAACCAAATAGCATGTAGAGGAAACAGTCTCCAAATAATGAACTATTTACTTCTGTTTGAGTACCATGTGCTGCAAACTGCTCTATGACGCTGTAACCTATAGTGCAGGTTTTGCATCGTACCTGGTAATCCTTGAAAGACGAGTTACATTCTTGTTCTGGTTGGTTTCAATGGGGAGAACAGCAGAGCAGGTCACAAGAGTCATTGACACACTACATGATTAATACTGACTAAGGTAAGGTAAGTCCCTACAAGTCCAGTTTGTTTGACTAATGGAATCAATGTACTCCTGCTGGTGTTAGATTAAGGAAAATGTCCCTTTGTTTGCTTCTAGAGTGAAAATTACAGTTAAGTACTTAGCAGACGTACAAAGCATGTGAGGACAGCATCTTATCACTTCTAAAAATTGCCCCAGTTACACCACTGCTGCACATTCTTTTTGGTAAAAACCACCTTATGCTTGCTTTGGTGCCTAGCGTATTGCTGCAGTCATAGTTTGAATGGAAGTGAGAGACAAGTACTGTCCAGCTACTCTGCAAGCTGTGGTGAAATTGTGAAAAGTGAAACACAATCCAGAATTGGAGACAATCTGTTTTCAAAAGGAAAAATGTGTGTTTTGAAAAATCTTGGATACAGCTCTGAGGAACAACTTTTATTTTGTTTGCTTCACACTATATCAAGTTGTATTACAACTCGGCTAGTATTTAGTGAGTATTTCAGGACATGAAAAACTACAGGCAACTATGGTAATCTGCTAGAAACCAAAGCAGTCCTTTCAGGGGACTTAGTTCAGCAACTTCTTTGTAACCAATTTTACCCACAAACAGCCAGAAACCTCCAGAAAAGCAAGCAGTCAGGAAGTTCCCTCAGAAACCAGTGGCTGTATCATGGCTAATATGCCAGACAACTCTCAAACAATGTGCATGGGAAACCTCGATACAATTACATGGAGGTGGGTTGTAAAGTGGCTTGCAGAGGCAGCAGCAAATGCAGACAAGCTACCAAAGCATAAACAGTGTGCTATGTATGAGAAAGAGTTTGAGGTCAAGTGGCAAGAACTGAAAATGCCTAAGAAAACATGAAGATATTCTTTTTCTTCAGGTATCTTTTGATTCTTGGACAAAAGTGTGAGCTGCAGTAAATATTTTAAAGAGGAATTTTTAAAATTCTTATTCTCACTGCAGTAATCATCAAGATTATATCTTGTATATGGGCATGTATATAGGCAAAGCTGCCAGATAAATATAGCGAGTATAAAATATATAATTGCATAATAAAGTACTATAATTCAGTCTGAATGAAGTGAGTTCAAATAAAGCAGCAGAAAAGTAAAATTTTCATTGCAAATCTGTTTTTTCCACTGCTATCTTTTCACACTGCAGCTCCTCTCTTTCTCCCAATATCTCTTTAGTATCTTTCAGTCTTTTTCTTTTTAAACTTTAAAATCTCTCCAGGTCTCTATCGTCTCTGTGAAACAGATTGTGAAAGGCCACTGGCTGGCTATTAAAGGGGATTTGCCGGCTGGAAAGAAGCATTGGAAGATCAAGAAAGTCACATGGAAGGCTCGATGACAGACTGGGCTGAATTATGAAAGAGAAAATAAAATTGTGGGGATAAATAGTCTGCAAAACAGAGGGGAGAAAGAAAAAGGGTACAGAGGGGCAAAAGAGCGCTGAAAAGAAAAGGAGAACGAAAGAAGGTAAGGGAGGTTAGCAAAAGGGTGAAACCTTTTGAACACGAGAGGGTTTTTGAAGAGAGCTGCAGTGAATCCCATCAGCCAGTAATTCACGCTGATGTGAATTTTATACACATTTCTGAGGCTAGTTCATAGGCCGAGAAAAATGCAGATTTAGAGTGGTCCAAGATTTTATATAATGGGGAGAACAGAATTTCTGTGTGTTTTAGGAGAAAGGGGAGGTGGGGGTCAGAGAGAGGTTCATACACTTGAACTCTGTGTTGGCAAAACCCCGAAACCAGAGTTGGGTGGTTGCAGAGTTCAAGCCGCCATTCGCTGAAACCAGTGATTAATGGAAGAGATTTGTTTCCCTAAAGAGCTGATGTTTGTCCATCAACAGTTCATCCATGTTTGAGCTGCAAAGTACACCCAGAGTTTACTGGATCAAATTTTAAATTCATATTCATAAACACCAACGTCAAACGATCTCATTGTAGAAGTTCTTAAAACAGTTGCTTAAGTGCCCACCTGAGGTTGGCTCTAAAAATCAGTCGGTCCCTAAACCTGCCATGTTAGAATTCCCAGGTTTTACATATTCACAGACTGGGAAAAAAATGTTAGTCTCAGTAACTAATTTTACTCTTTGTGACAATGCAAAGGTTTTGAATATCTTCCACAGTTCGTCTGTGCTGGTCATGGCAGATGGCTGCCCCTCCCTGAGCCTGGTTCCAATGGAGATTTCTTCCTGTCGGAGGGAGTTTTTCCTTCCCACTGTTGCCAACTGTGTTATTGTATGATCTTTGTTTTATAATAGAAGGTGCCTTGAGGTGACTTTTGTTGTTATTTGGTGCTAAGTAGAATTGTTAATTATCACTCAAATGATCTTTATCACTGACAGTTATGTTGCTTCTGCTACTTTGAGTCACTGAACCAGACATTGTTCAGTAATTAGACCTGTCTCTCAACATGTGGATGTTCTCCTGGTTCTTTCCTACAGTCCAAAGACAATCTTGTTAGGTTAACTAGCCATAGATGTGGGCAAAAGTGTGGCTGTTTGTCTCTCAAGGATGCCTTTTCTACTTTACTTGAGCCCTCAAAGTGCTGTTTGCACTATGCCTCAATCACACGAGCCTGTTTTCTTCAATGCTTTTTCTAAGTGCTTTCTGTCTAACATTCACACTCAGATGGACACATCAAAGGGCAACTTGGGGTTCAGTATCTTGCCAGAGGATAATTTGGCAAGCACAAGGTTTGAGTCATCAAAGAATTCTAGAGTCAAATTTGAGACCATTTGTCCAATAGCTAATGCTTGGATCAAACTGTGTCATATAACTTGACAATGATCTCAAATACAGCAGCAATTCTACAACCAAATGACAGAAAAAGGAATGAATCAAGGTGCTGCAAAAGTCCAGTCAAAGTCGTTCAGACCAGTTTCAAATACTGTGGTGGGAACTTAAGAGAACTGTGCAAAATGAGAGAGAATGCCTGCAAACCTCAATGAACTGAAGCAATGCAAGTAAAAACTAGTGAGCCAGCATTCCTCATAATGATGTGAGAAGCTGATAGACTGAAGTCATACAGAAACCAATTTCATTAAGTTATTGCTGCTAAAGGTCATTTTAAAAGCAACTAAATCACAATAGGTACTTGGGTTTTTTTTACATATAGAGTCCTGTGAAAAGATCTATGTTCTACGTTTAACAGCAAAGTGTGCAATTAGGACCAGGAATGTAATTGATTAGAAATAAAACCTGAACACTCAGTGGATGTGACAATCCCAAATGAGCCTGGCTACTTAAACAAAAAGCAAGCAGATGTTGTGAAGCTGTACTAAAGCCAGAATTCTGAAAATGGACAGAAAACAGGCCTCAATAGTTTCAAACCCCAGCAATTAAACAGATCCATTTGTACAAGCAAGGTAATGTGTTTGCAGCTTTTCCTTCAGACTTTACTACTTGGGGATATTGAGCTTTAGCTCAACAGAAAATGCTTTGATGCCTAATGTATATATCCAAAAAATGTTCTGCATTTCATAACCTTTAATCTAAGGAAATGGCAGCAGCCTTAAGATAGAAACTAGACATAAAACCCAGTTAAGAACAATAAAACAAAGAGAGTGAAAAAAAAAATATTTTCCCTCCTTTAAACAATCCCTTTTCCCCTCAAGGTGCTCTTAAGCAAGGTGTTTAATATTTCCAGTGTTAGTATGTTTAAGAGTGACAGCCTGCAGGTGTGAAATATGTCTCTGAATGGAAGAGAGGAAACCTCGCCTAATGTCCATTCACCATTCTCTCAATAAACGCATTTGCATTTTCTTTCTTTTGAAAGGGTGTGGGGTGGTTTGTTTAACCACAGTTCTTACCCTTGAAGCTATTAAAGTCGAATCTTAAGAGAAAATTAAGTTCATCCAGATCTGCAGTTTAAAGGTTAAGAGTTTTAACAAGTATTTTTGCTTGATGGCTATCCAAGATTTCTTAGAGGACATCCAAAAAGGTCCTCTATGAGATTTTGGCATCCACACAGTGTTAACATTTGTGAGCAATGGTATCCTGAGCCAATAGGGAACCAAACCAAATCTCTCAAAATTGCATGCAAGCTATTCCACTCAGCTGCAGAGGCTGTAGTAAGATTTCAAGTATCAGTACCAGAGCAGATTGGATGGATTCGTGTTTCATTTTAACATAAATTGTATGTCCCCTTGATAGTTTTTAGAATCGTGCCGCCAGGTTTTTGAAGAGTGCAACACAGAAATGAAAACCCATTTCTAAAGTTGTGAGTCATCCATAGGTTAAAGAGACCTTCAGTAACTCCTGCGCACTCGTTTTTTGTCAACAAAGGAAAGAGTAGCTTACTGTGCTTTTAGAGAAACAGAGGAAGTTATATTTCCGGTTCAAATTCTGATCTTCTTGATAATCATATTGAAACTGGAGGTCATCAGGAAAAGATGCAGATAAGCATGCTTCACTTCTGATCCCAAGCTTTTTTGCTCTTTGAAGCTTCCAGGACTAAACCAATTGAGACCAAACTGATCAAGGCTGTTCGTTGATTACAGTATCACAGCATATATGTTCATTGAAACTTCATGTTGCAATGCTTTTATCAACGTGGGGACCTAATCAGTTTCATCCCCGAGTGTAAAGCACATGGCTTGTTTTGTTTCATGTTTTTTCTTCAAGCTGTTCATGTTTTATGTTCATTATTATCTCTGAGACAGACTTCCTTGACCCTAATCTCGAGAGGAAAAAACGCCAAAAGCCATTTTAGAGTCTGTACAGTGACACATTAAGTCATGTTGAGACTGCTGAGATGTTGTGTCTGGGTGCATTTTAACAATGAATCCTGAATCCAATCAAGTCCTTGAAGCTGGCTTCAAAAGCAAGCTAGTACCCATAGACTCCTATGTAAGAATGTCCAAATTTACAGCATTAAAAAATGTTTGCAGCCTGGAAGAGAAAAAAGTTTTCACCCAGTGTCTTTTTTCTTAACAACTGTAACGTGGTTGGGGTTCGTTTTTTTTTATTATTATTATTATTTTTTTTATAAATCATTCATTTGGATGTGCTTAAGGCTTAAATTTAATAATAACCCTGCTCTGAGTGACAGCAGCTAGCTACCTGCTGAGCCTCACCTCACTAATAGGAGTCACTCAGCTGGGCCTCTCCCCTGTGTCTGTGCTGGTGTTGATGTTTTCATGCATTTTAAAATTATCTGGAAAAAAAGTAGTTGCTGTCAGGCACGTCCCACTGAATTCATAATAAAAGCAGATAACGTAGAACTCCAGCCTTTTATCTACAAATGGTAATTTTGGCTAGAAAAAAGACGTCATGGCAGCGTCCAATACAACTAACGTTACACCCCCTACATCCTCTTAGTCAACAGGTAGATAAGCAACAACAAAAGAGGAAGCATAATATGGTGATTGTGCACCAGCAGGCGATATTACAGTGTGATATACTGTGTCATATACAGCCCATCTGCCCATATATATACATGTTTACTAGTGGCATTGTAGTGTGGTGGGCATTTAGTCATTTACTTCTCAGGGAAAGATTAAAACAAATAGTTAAAAATCACATGGAATAGCAGCTGGATAGCTAATGCATTTTTTTAAACAGTAATAGAAGATCATACTGGGTACCGCTCCTGTGAGCTAAGAGCAGGAAACTGAGGTTACAACTCACACAGGCTCACTAAAATTGCACAATGGATAATTAAAAAAAGCATTTCCTGGTCTGATGAGTCTCAATTTCTTCAGTAACATTCAGATGGTTGGGTCAGAAGGTTTGGCATAAACAACGTAAATCCAGCCTGCCTTCTATTAATGGTTCAGGCTGACTGTGGGGGCGGCGTAATAGTGTGCAGGATATTTTCCTGGCATACTTTGGGTCCCTCGGTACCAATTAAGCATAATTTCCCCCAAAACTGGTTGTAGCATCACACCCATCATTCGTTGTAGAGACGAGTGAAAGCATCACTCTAATAGTTTGGTATTTTCCTGACCTATAAATTTGCTTTTACATTTTCATGAGGGATTTTTTTGCCCAAAGGTTAACAGATGTGTGGAGCACAAAGCAAGATCACAACCATATTAGATGGAAGATTTAATGATGATAAAGGATGACTCAGAAACACGTCTGTTTCTGGTCATTATGCAGTCTATCTGGTGTTATTAAGAGTTCTTCTTGCTGGTGAAATCAAAAACAAACGTGCAATAAAAAAATCAGCCAATATCTTGTTTTGTTGTTAAATTGGCATATAAAAGAACATTTAATTTGGTTAAAACAGGACCACCACTAAAGCACCTGCTTTATGAAAACTGCTCTACTCCAATTTACTAAACCCTATTTCTTGGGTTTACCTTGAATTAACACCATGAAGATCACACCAGTTTACCACAGATACCTCTGTACAGATCCTGGTCGGTTTATCGCTTGTGCACATCCAAGTGTTTCCTGTAACTGTTTTTATGTCCTTTTAATTAAGCACTTTTACTGCAAAAATCAGAATTCAAAAGCAGGCAAAGCAAATAGGCCTGTAATGGAAGCAGTTGGTGGAAATGCACTGAACTAAAGATAATTTTGATAAAAAGGGCAGATACTAATAGTGGAAGCTTCTGAGGCTATTGCAGAACACTGTTTAGACTCGGCTAAATGTCATTAAGCAGGAGAACAGACACAGACGGCGGCTGCAACTCTTGAGTCAAACCAAAGTATATTTCGGTCTTCCAGCACATCTTTCCCCAAAACTTCCTGCCTGGATTCAAAATAATATAAATTCACAAGCCATGTACCGGCGCCAGAGCCACTAGGATCATGTTCTGAACTTGTTTAGCTTCAGGTCGCCGTGCTGGCACGTGGTTGGACAAAACGTCTCCAACGACAGATCACTTGTTTAGTGTCCCACAAGCAGCCAAATAAACAATGTGGCAGAGAGAAATAAACCGCTGTCTGTCCTCCTGCCCATTTGGTCAAAGAGACAAAAGGGAAAACGGTGTCAGCATCTGGTTGTTGTGTCTTGCTTGTTTGACCAAACAAAAAATGTCTGCTTTGGTTTTGTACTTTTTCTTTGAATTGGTCTTGAGTCCTGGAACTCACCCTACCTGTCAAGAACGTGTAAACGTTCAGATGAAAGGACCCTTTACTGTAGCAGCGGCAGAAATATTGTGTTTGGTGTACAGTCACAGATGAAGAGATATGCAGTTTGAATCTTTCATTCATTCTGGGATACAGCGGAAAATCTAGATGTATAATCACAATCCTGGAACCATAATGGTCTGGACAGTTACACATTTTACATTATCCAGACTCATAGCATCAGCACTTTTGGATCTTCATGTACTTTTGATCTCAGCCATTGTAGAAACAGTTTTCCACAAACTGTAACTCAAATTATGATTTAAATTGTACTTTAAAGCAAAAACATGGCAAAACAAAACACTGCTAATATCTGCTAATTAGCCTAAAACTCAAGTGATAATAGGCTATTTTATTTGAAAGACGCTTAGCATTAATTAACAGGTGTCTGTGTCTGTACTGTGCACCAGTACAGTTTATGGAAAACCTTGCTTGATAATTTTAGGGAAGACTGTAACCATCCAGCTTTTAAAATGACATTTTAAACTCCCACAACATCCATAACTAGCATAACAAATAAATGTTAATACCACTGCAAATATTTCTAATTTGTGTGAACCTTAAAAGAACAGCAGAAATGTGGGCATTCAAGCATTGAAGGTGCTTTTCAGAAAGAGATATGAGATAGAGGTTTTTCATCCTCTGGAACAAATTAAACCAATTCTCTGGAATTCTTCATTGAGAAAGATGAATGTTTCTTCCTTATTTTACAGTTAATCCATCCAGATGTTGCTGAGGTGTTTTTCAGTCATAGTGATTGTCCTTTTGACTGAGCTTGGAAATTCAAAACATGAACTCTTTCTCTCTGTTGTTTTCCACAGTGTGTGTTTCTTGCAGAATAATTACAGTCTGACACTTTTCTCTAGGACCAACTCTGACTCCAGGGGGTAACAGCAGGCAAAAAGAGAGGCATGCTACCAGTCCCCATCAAGACACTGTGTGTGTAAATGTGTGGGCTTTGCGGGAACTAAGCATGAACCACAAATTGGTCCAATTAGCTACATCACACATTCTGACTACCGCAGGTGTTTGACTGCAGAGAGAGTCATGCTGAGATTTTCTTCTGTCTGAAAAATTTCCTTTTCTCTCTTCCTGTCAAGATTAGACCTTTGAAATAAGACACAAAGATGAATAAACCCAAGTTAGGAATAATTTCTTATTGTGTTAAGTCTGTAAAACTCCAACCCAAAATGACACAAATTCTCAACTTCTCAATTAAATTCAGTACTAACTTACAAAAAGTCCAGAAAGTAAAAGGAAAAATTCTGGCATAACACTGACGTGGCATGACATTTAAACCCTTACAAATTACAAATAGCCACGTTCTTAAATAACACTTCAGCCTTAATAATCCAAAATAATCTATAAGACTTCCCCAAGGTCTGGGACAACCAAGCTGGTAACATAAAATGGTGTATTGCCTCCTTTCCAGCACCATTTGTGTTTTTGTTTACATATGGTGCTGGATGGCACTAACACGTTAACGAGCTAACTGCGCTAATGCATTGACGCCGTGCAGCCCCTTGCACGGTCCGCGATAACTCGCTAACGGAGATTTGCCATATATATATATATGAAAAATAAAATTTAAAGAAAATCTGTGCTGTCTTTCAGTCCAGCTTTTTCTAGCCACTGGTAGGATTTTTGGTTATCAGCCACCTCCGCTATCTGCCGGTGGTACATACCGTGCAGGGGCCCGTCCTTCCATGATGGTGCCTCCTCTTCCTCCTCATTCTTGGGTTTCTGCTGCCTGAGGTATATATATAAACTAAACTGCTTTTAAGCTTTTTTTTTAATTGCTGGAAAATGATTGGAAATGACAATCCAAAATGTGTATAAGTAGCATACAATTTTTGGAAAAAAAAGTTCAGTTTAACAGAAAACTTTAGAATACAAACTAATACAAATCTGTAATAATCCCCTAGTCTTTAGTAAATGGCCTGTATTTATATAGCGCTTTAATAGTCCCTAAGGACCCCAAAGCGCTTTACATATCCAGTCATCCACCCATTCACACACTGGTGATGGCAAGCTACATTGTAGCCACAGCCACCCTGGGGTGCACTGACGCCACCGGGCCCTCTGACCACCACCAGTAGGCAACGGGTGAAGTGTCTTGCCCAAGGACACAACGACCGAGACTGTCCAAGCCGGGGCTCAAACCGGCAACCTTCCGATTACAAGGCGAACTCCCAACTCTTGAGCTACGATCGCCCCACAGCACAGTCAACCACAAAAGTCTGGAGTAATGCCAAAATGGATATAATCCTAAAGACTAGTGTTGGAATTATTACTGTTTTTAAAAGTAATATTGTACATTATGTAATTATTTAAAAATCATTTTGGGTTTTTTGCTAGCTCTGTGTTTGCATGCTTTCTGTGCAGATATTTGCAACAAGCTGAAGTTATCTTATCAGTACAATGATTTTATAGTATTAATTTATTTATTATAAATTTATTATATTTATTTAATGGTGTAATTGTAACTATGATGTAATTACTTAATTTACTACACATTACATTTCTGCAATACTAACAAATATAACATGATTACAGTAACATTAACACCCAACTCTACTAAAACTAACATAAACCTGCAAAAACAGAGGAATTACTTTCTAAAATTAAGTTGTAAAAGCATTAAAAATCAGTTATAACCTCAAAAAAGGTAGAATTAGTGTGCATTTACAAAATGCCAAACATTTACTCCTTTTGTGAGCTACATAACCAAAGAAAACCGCTCTGCTCTTCTCTGCCTTAAATACTTTAAAGGTTAGAATGATCAGACATGACACGGGGGAAAAATCTGGGGAACATTTTTAGCAAAATCAGTATAAGGTTGGAAAAATAAACATCAAAATGTTGCAATAATCCCAGAAAAGTGTAGAATCAAGTTTCAAAAAACAGCAAAAACAAAAAAAACCTGTAAAGCTGGAATAATTCACAGCAAAGTTGTTGCAAGTTGTGTCTGGAGTGGTGCCAAAATGGGTGTCATTAATACCTGATTACCCCCACAATATGCAACATCTCCACCAAGACCAGTTGCTTCCACACGTAGGACAGTCAAACATTTAACATTCAGTGGCAGAAGACGAGGTCAAACATTAAAAGCAAGTCCTCATTTACCGCCTCTCCTTACCACTTTTTCTTCTTCTTCTCTGCCTCACATTTTGTTCCATTTTCCTCTCATACCACTTAAATGATTTCTTTATTACCCCATGCTAATTCCAACCACCTCATTTCCTCCTCTCTCATCTATCATTTTCCCCTCTGCTTAATATTTTTCCCTTTCTTTCCTCAACACTTTCTTCATTTCTGAACTTCTTGTCATTCCATCTCGGCACTACCTCAAATTTTTCCTTGGGTTTCTTTCTTTTTAACCTTAATATCTTTCCCCTTCACCTGTAATGCATCTTAATTTCACCTCAACCTCTCGCTTTAATCTCTTTTGCATCTCACCCAAACTGTTTTAATCATACCTTAATGCCACCTTTATTTCCTCTTCCCTTCTTTGTCACCCAACTTTCCTTCCTGTTACTGTGAAACCTTATTCTCCCCAACTCCTCTGTGTAAATCCTGCTTTGTACTTCTCTAATACTCGGACAGGTTAAATTTCAGGGAAGAGGGCTTGCTACCGGTTACTGTGTCAACAAAGGGGATGTTTTCCACAGTAAAAATACGTATATTTGGCACTGACTCATGGAAAGTCAACTCTCTGAAGAGAACTTTACCTTCAATGACGAAAACCTATGAGTAGGTGTAGTTATAGTGTGCTACGCACCACAAAATGTGCTAAATGAAGGAGTAATTACACAAGTACACAAGCTGGAAGGATGTTCTAACTGAGATACATCAGCGCATCCTCGTCTCTGTGTGGGAAAATAGTGCTTGCACACTTGAGAGAGATTTCCCCTTAAATTTCAATAAAAGTATTGAGAAATAGGGGAAATGGGGAGAGAGAGAGAGACATCTGTCCAGCAGATTTTCATAGTTTCTTTGCAGAATTTGACTTTCATCCGGTCTCTTGTTCTCTCCTCTCTGTTCATCTGAAGAGCATCAAGACCTGGTTCATGGAAATGTCAGAGAGAGAGATCCCAGCATTACGAAACACATTACTACAAGATGTCTAATGTTCTCTTATAATTTATTATGATCTCCGTAAAGGGTATTTAAACACACAACAGTCATCATTTAGTCACAATTCCTATTTTCAAAATTCCCATGAAATACTGCTAGAGCTGTAATTAAGGCCCCAAACATCCAGCTCTGAAGACCAGTCGGTGACCCCCTCGTTGAATAGAAAACTGTTTGCCTTAAAATGAAACATTTTACCTTAGAAATGTGTTGGTTTGGGTGCCAAGGAGCAGAGATCCTTCTCAATTTCCTTTAAGAGTTGCACCTTTTTCAATTTCATTACCAGTCTGTGGTTATTTGGTGAGCATTCATCAACTCGTCTCTAGGCCTGTAAGCGACTGAACATAAATCTTTCTAAACATCTGTTTTTACCATTACTTTGGTTTATGTTTTAGCGACGGGTAATTATATTGTCTGTGTTGACCTCTTTGCAATAAGACTCTTTAGAGGTTATGTCTTTTATTCAGTTAATTTAAAAGCAAATCAGGTTTTAAGCAACCATAATACTGAAAAGGTTAAAAGACACGTAGATTAAAGTTGTTCCAGAAACCAGAATCTTGATGTTTGGTCACGTATTTCAGGTTTTTTTTCACCAAAATAGCCAATTTTATAAAGGTTCATTTGTAGTGACTAAATTACTATTGTTATTTTTGCTATACAGTTGTTCATATGTTCAGATTTGGACAGTACGAAGACAGGAGAAAATATAATGGTCTGGTCGCAATTTAATAAAACAGTCAGTCAGATTGTTTTCTGGGGTGGAGAAGACATTGACTGTGAGTAGTTGTTTGTTTTTGTCATGTTTGTTTAAAATAGATAAATAAATACATTAGAATAAAAATATTATTTTAAAAAATGGCCTGAGGTATTGCAGTAGCAGCATCCACCCATATTTAAATTTAGTGGAGATACACAGTCCTTAACAAATTTATTAAACCAATAACCAAAGAAAGGTTTATGTCACATCAACACAAAAACTGTCAGTATGGGTAATTACCAAAATATATTTTTTTGTGTCTGTAATGGTTTGTCCACCAATATGTCCAAGCTTTCTAATCAAAATTATATGTTTGATGTTAAAATATTATGATTGTTGTTATTTAAGAAATTTCAATGTATTGTTGTATTTTTTTAAAAAGTAGTAAAGCAGATTATTTATTATTTTTTGATTAACCTTGTAATGCCAAGTGTATCATATTTAATACACGAGTTCTTGTGAGTCTATCACTGATACCCCAGAAAAACCAAAATATATTGTACAATACATTTTTGTACAATAACTCAATGTATGCTAATTGATGCAAATTGGTTGAACTTTAATAATTTTTGACTTCTCAGAGAAATCTGGTGTGCCAGCTCAGATTTCGGTATAAAAACGTGACTTTAGTTTTTGACAGATGTCAAAAATATTTGTCTTTTCTTGTTTTTGTGACAGGTGGTCTAATAAATTTGTTAAGCAGTGTAGTCACTGCTGGCACGCAAGCTTCATTTATCACTGTCTGAGGTTGCCTGTTAGCAGACAATCTATGCAACTTCCATGCAACTGAAGGCGATGACCCGGGGGCTGAGGGTGATGTGTGCTAAAGGGTCAAAGACAGAAAAAAGAAAAAAAATCGATGTGATCACTAGGCAACCACTGATTTTTCTTCTTCTTCTTCTAATTGCAAGGAGGTGACCTCCCTAATTTTATTCCAGTGTTACTAAACCAAAAACAGTGTTGTTTCCACAGTCAATGTAAGTTTAAATGCAATTCTTTTATATACTTTGTGTTCTCTATGTATCCATTATGTTTAGCAGGGTACTGCTGAATCATAGACCTCGTGGCTTTTCACCAATGCCATGTCAGACGGCAATCTTTGTGTGAACATGATCCAGTAGAAATCTTAAGATGTTGTCTTCATTGTATTGTGAGGGCGCTCACATTGCATTTAAATCATATTCATGTTGATCTGCTCATTTTAAACACCTTCGTCACCTACAAACCAGATTCAGATTTCTCTTCTAAATGTTGTTCCTATCATGTTGAAGATTTATATTTTTCAGACTGGTGTACAAAATATTCATTCCTGTTAGTAATGGTGGTCCTTCAGCAGAATGTGATTGTATTTTGTGGCCATACTGTGGTCTGTTTTGAGCTCTGATTTTATTTGAATATGTGCACAGAGCGAGAAAAACAATAAAAAAAAAAAAAGTTCATGCATATTGATAAATACAATCCAGCTGCTGAATTTCCCTCCTGATTTTCCTTCAAAATAAAAGCATTATGTAGCTCATTTAGGCTTAGTAATGACAACAGAATGGTAAGTTTGTGAGAAAGAGTGAAAGAAATGGAAATAATTAACATTCTCCATTACAGTCTTTTGTTGTACTTGTTTTCTTGATTTTTCCTGTAATTCTACGCATTTTTAGGGCAGAGAAACAGATTTTGTGTGTCACAGTACTTTTTTTTTTCTTCTTCTTCTTCTAAACAGATGAATTTTCCTGGACCCATGATTAAACCTTACTGGCCAATCAGATGAACTCTAATAACGTCTCTATAAACTCCATTTGTACCAAACAACTTTCAGGTCCAGTCAGAAGAAATCTGATGGTCTCCCGTCAGACGCCATTACTAATCAGCACACACGCATGCAAACACACAAGATGGTTCCCTCACAGACACACACACGCACACACAAGCATCCAAAAGTGTTATTCAAACCTAAGTGAGTACGTGTTTGCCAGCCCATGCACAAACTAAGCTGCTGTTGGGGTGAAATCAGAACATCTGGCTGAACAACAGACAAAAATTCTAGCTCTGCCGCTACGTTACGTTGTTTTACTGGTTTACTGGTAAGAGAAGGCACACATGTACATGAGATTATTTTGATGATTTACTGGTAAGACGTTGGGTCGGTGCTGCTGGAGAAATATTCAACAGCAAATAAACACGTGTTTCATCTACAAAGAATGGCCTGCAGCGGCCTCTGTGTGTGTTACCGCTGTGATGGATCGTCTTTGTTCTTATGCTGTGGAAACATTGTGGCTGCTTTTGAGACATTATCCTCATTAAGTTCCCACATTGTGTCTCCCAAACTTGTCAGATAGATACAATTATTTTGTAATTATCTTATTCTTTTACTCTCTTGCCCAAAATGAACTGGGGTGGATTACACAGGGAAGGATAGTTATTTATTTATTTATTTATTTTTTACTTTTTTATACACAGCTGGGTAGTTAGAGTTTAAAGCCTCAAAGAAAGGCTGTTCATTTACTGCAGTCGGTGCAGAAGTCTGAATGTACTAAACAGTTTTTGTAATTTTCAGAGAAGATCGTTAGGTTGCTTTAACTCATGTTTTTAATCTCTGTGTGTCACAGAGTTACCGTATTACCTTTTTACCTTGGCAATAAACAACTGCCTTAGAAATAAACATTATCATTGCACTCAATTACATCTAAACCCAGATCATGACTGTTGCTTGTCATCAACAGCAATCAAAACATTGCATTTCTTTACTGTTGGTATGTTCTTCCTTGTGGGTTCTCCAGGTACTGTGGCTTCCTCTCACCAGTCATCATGATTGAAATTAGCCGTAGGTGTGAATGTGAGCACGAATGATTGTCTTTCTCTGTTAGACAGACTGGTGATCGGTCCAGGGTGTACACCACCTCTCACACATTGCCAGTTGGAGTAGGCTCTGTTAGGATTAAAAATGATTAAATGAAGCTTCTTTTTATGATTTTTATATAAGCATCGCATGTGCTTATTATCGAGTTGGCGCTCCATGTTTTTGAAGGTCCAGAGCCTTGTTCAGTGCCATGACTGAACTGAAATATTGAGAATTGACATTGAAGCTCAGAGGCTTAAATTAAGGCAAGGCAAGGAGATGTTTTTCTGTCTCTGTCATTCCTGGAAAAGGAGCACATACGAGGTCAGACGTGGACAGACGTGAAGACTTGAAGGGAGACAACAGAACTGCCACATCTGTTGCAGAAGAAGTTGTGGTCATTAATGTGTTTGTTGTAGAGATGGCACGATACCACTTTTTTATGTCCAATACCGATACCAATATCATAAATTTGGATATCTGCCTATACCGATATGAATCCGATATAGTGTATTTTTTTAAATCAATAAAACTGTTTTTTTTTAATATCTTGCTGCATTTTGTATAAGTTCATACTCAAGTGTTTGTTTTACTTTGCAGCAAAACAAACACTAAAGCTATTCTGTTATACCTGTATGTAAAAAATACACTGCGCCCAAAATATTTCATAGTTCAGCAACACTGATCAATCTAATAAACTTAAACCTGCTCCATCCTTCCTATTCTGGTATTTTAAAGAGTACTTAGCAGAAATATTAAGCAACCTAACTAATAGGGTTGCAAACTCCCAGCAAAAAAAAAAAATAGGGAACCACCCCCCACCCTCCACCTCATGATGCTTAATCGACGTAATCAACTTTAATTTAACGCATGTAAAAAAAAATGCACAGAAATCAATTATTTTTCCACAATAATTAAATAGATTTAACAACTTTCCTCAACAGAATTGCAGACTGCACAGATGGTACCTTCCCAAAGGAAAAAGTACTATACCTTACTAGGGTATATTAGACTTAATAGTTACTATATACAGTAATGGACTTCTATACATTTTACATCACATTAAAACTTTGGTTGTAAGATTCAGATATTTATTAAAGGCTAGACATTTTAAATGAGAATAAGAAAGAAAAGTATGTCTTTGTGCCCCTTTGTTCCCCTGTTCATGCCCTACCTGCCCCCCAGCTAAACTTTGCTAGATCCGCCCCTGCACAGTTACCAGCCGTCAGCTACGTAGAAAAGGATCCTGGTGTAGAAAGTAATATTAAATAAATTCTAACAACAGCTTATCAAGCTTAAACGTGCTGCTGTTGTTCAGCCGCTGGTTTTCTCTTTCTGGTGCAAATTGGGCCAAAAACAAAGAAGAGAGTCGTGACAGAAAGCCGATCAGCTGATCATTGATCAGTTTCATGATTGAAGTAGCAGCAGGAGAGGGAGGGAGAGAGACGAGGCAGTCGCTCCTTATTCAGTATCAGTTGTTAAGCTTAACGTGGGAATGTTAAACAAACATTCAGAGATGAACTTACGCACTTGCTTTACTTCTCTCTGGGATAACTTGATTGGAGATGAAATGCCGGTTTGGTAGCGAGGCTCCAAATGCTCAACCAGACCGCCGACAGGTCTCGCACCACAGCCGCTCTATCATGTGACGCATACTGCTCCAACGTGCTAAGGTTACGCCATGTCGCAAGTTTTGTGAGGTGCTTTTGTGATATTTAAAGGATCAGATGCACTTTTTATTTCTCTCCGATATCCAGTAATTTAGGTCAGTATCGGACCGATATGTAATATCGGATCAGTCCATCTCTAGTTTGTTGGGGTATAAAACCTTACGGCCCAATTCAGGGTCATCCTCTTTTTGTGAAGAAAGATGCCTGTCGAAGCAAATTAAATCTTTTGAAACGACAGACATTTCTCCCGTACTTCCTTCTGAAGAAACTGAAAATGACAGTTCCAGACCCTCTTCCTTACACAAGTTAGATAAGCAGTTAATTAAATGCATGGATGCTTTGCATTATCCTACCAAGAAGACTGAACTGGCCCCAAACTCAGTTTAAGCTTGTATTTCTTTTCACTATGGGAAATAGGCTATATTTAGGGATGGGTATCGTTTAGGTTTTATCCGATACCGGTGCCAAACCAGTACTTCTGAAATGGTGCCGGTGCTTAAACGGTGCTCGAACCAGTGCTTAAAGAATGGAGAACACAAACTTTGTCCAAAAACCTCTTATGTTTTTATTTTTAGCAGTCTCTTTTTTTCTGCAAAATGATAACCAAGTTAGCCTTTTCTGTTGATACAACATACCTCCTTTGGTTGGAACCGGTGCTTAAACAATAGAAAACACAAACTTTGTCCTTCCTTTGTCCATCATCATCCGTCATCATTTCTGCTGGCAGGGCTAGGGGCCAGGACTATCCCCTTCGGGTTTTTGGGGGATGTTGCTAACTCCGGGTCCGATAACAGGCACCGCACCCACAGTAGATGTGCCCGGTGTGAGGTCTCGCAGCAAGCTATCAAATACGGCACATTTCTCGGCTTTTAAAAAAATGCTATACATCGCCAGGTGTTTCATCGGATTCGAGGTGTTACCTCCTTTGACAGTATCAGCTTAAAGCACTTGTTGCAGGCTGCTGAGTTTGCATCTTTTGCTGTGAAGTACAGCCAGACTTTTGATCGCTTCGCCTTGGGCATTTTTAATCTGTAGCTCTGCTCTAAAAGAACGTACGTACCTGGGCCCGCCTACTATCCTCGGAAACGTAAAATGATTGGCTAGAATCCAAAGTGTATGACATCTCAGGAAAAAAAAAAAGCACCGAAATGTGCGCTGCTTTTTGGTCTGGTTACTACCGTTTATGTCAGAACCGGTGCCATTGATACCGGTACCCATCCCTAGCTATATTACAGGTATACTAAATACGCTAGTGTGCCCATGGCTGGAATTATTAATTGATGTCACACTGAAGAAAACAAAATGATCCTCAGGTTAATTCTGCCAGTAGAAGTTAAAATACTATATTTTGATGTGACAAAAAGGGTTGGAGTGACAGAGGAAGATCATAGGGATACGAGAGATGAAGGCAGATAATTCTCTGTGGTGAGGGGTCACCACAGGGATAAGCTTAAAGACAAAAAAGAAGAAGATGTGAAATCTTGCACTGAATTTATCCAGCACTGAAGCAGGATGTGGGCTTATCAAGGTAACTTCAGAGTTAACTCTGGGTTTTCAGTATTATGAAAGCCGGTGACCTTGGTAATTTACTGTGATGCGGAACTAAACTGCTCCAACCCAGGTTATGTTCGAGATTAGAGATCAACAGGTTTGAAATCAGTTCTCTGGAAAACAGCGTGACCATTCCTTGAAGCTCTCTCAGACCTCTTCGCATGCATAGTTGGAACTTTCTGAAGTGTTTTAATAGTATTACTTCTTTTCTTGACGAGCATCAGTAAGAAAGATTGGAGAAACTTATTTCTTCATCTATATTAAGTAAATATCTCTTATTAATTGCTTTTCATCTCAAATGGAGCTCTCAAAGCATTTTATAAACGTGCTACATTCACCCATTTAGATGAGCACTTTTTTTCTACACCTACATGCTTAACATTAATCATTTACACTCCGGTGGATGCATCAAAGACCAACTTCTGCTTCAGCATCTTGCCCGAGGATACTTGTAAACTGGAACAGCCAGGAATCGAACCACCAACCTTCTGATTAGTAGATGATCTCTCGTCCTGCTGAGCTACAGTCAACCCAAAGGCAGAGCTGGCTTTGAATGCTGTTTTTTATACTTATTCCTGACTCTCATGCTGGTAAATACCACTGTGGCTGAAGCTGAAAGAATAAAAAGTAAAACTATTCATACAGATTAAAACATTAATTTAATGGACCAACAATTATAATCCATCAGATTCTCCCATGTCTTAGTGACAGAGGTATGATATTGAGATGTCTGTTAACTTCTCAGTAAACAGTTGTTATTTGATGCCTTTTTTGATGGCTCTCCCTCCTGTACTCAAATAGGCTAAACTTTATTACTGCAAGCTTACAGCCATTCATTAGGTCTTTTTAATAGCATACTGTACTGCAGTGTTATACACTGTGTTACTTTCAGCCTGTATTATATGTTAAACCTCTTCATATTTTTCCTCATTTTATTGTTTTACCTTTCTTTGTTTAATCAGTCGCTCTGCTGCCAGTGCACTCATGTATGTTTGTGAGTGGCCATAAACTGCTGATATCTAGACTAATAAATCATGGGTTAACTTATCAAGCTGATAACATCCTTTGTTTCATCGTTGACCCTGATTGCTGATGTCAGGCTAAGTGAAGTCAGATAACTGAAAGATATCCTGTGGATACTGAACTTGCTTCTAATTCCAGGACCCAGGTTTCCTCCACGAGAGCCATTTTCATCTGCTTAATCCCCCTATCAGTCACCTGTTTACCAAGGCACTTAAAGAATTAAATGCAGAGAATGACTTTCCTTACTGGGATAAATCAAGGGTACTTTACCTTGTTCTATCATACCCTTATCTCTGTATTGCTGATGCACATCTGGCATTTGTAATAAACTGAACAGATGGAAGATTGCTTGGAAATCCAGCAAGTTGTGATTATTTTAACTGTGATGGCACCTCCTACTTTAAAAGACATTCATGCATAATTGCATTTGGCTTCTCCTTAAAAGTATAGCACCTGCACTATGGTACTTAAATCTGTGTTTGCATTTGAAGTCAGCAGGTGGAAGATAGCATCAGAGAAAGATAAGCTTCCTTAGTTTTCTAAAGAAGTAATCATTTTAACTAGTTAACCATTTCCCCATTTAGAAGTTTTATATGACATGTGTTTTATATATGAGGTGAGTAAAGTACAAAAAATTTAATTTTGGTAAAGTTTTTATGAGTCTCAGAAAAAACAGTCTGTGACACATTTTCTCTCGACTTAATCACTGTGTGAGGTGGCAGGAAGTTTAGGCAGGAAAAAATGAGTGTGAAAAAAATGGATTCTCTTAAAATGGGAACAAGGCCAATTAGTGAACTTGAACTCCAGAGGTCACAGAGAGAGAGTTCACGACTTTTTAGAAAGGTTACGACCTCACCGTTTACTCTACGAGGAAGACACACATATACACACACACACGCACCTATGCCACGGTGTAGAGGTTAAAGTTCATGGGTTAACTAAGGGAACTAACAGCAGCTGGAGGCAGGCAGGGAGAGAGGAGAGAGAGTAGTTTTCTAACCTGCATCTGGCCTCCAGATGGTTTGTGAGTCATCCCTGGGTTACACACACACATGCATGCAACACACCTTTGGAAAATACACACAGACACACATATAAATACAACACATAACACACTTTCAAACATACAAACATAGAGGAGCAGTTTTGGCTTCCCCCGCTGAGACTAGATCATTCCCAGGTTGGGTCGATCAGGGGCTAAACTTGACACCTGACTCTTTCCCTTTTTCACACACACACACACACTCAAGCATTCCCACACTGTTGCAAACAAGCAATACCGTATTATAGTGCACATTTTTCGACATATGGCTCCACGCACTTCTGCACCAGTCATACTGTGTGATGCTATCATATCACATACATACGCACATAATGTGGAAAAACACCTGAATCATTCCTGTGCCAGCAGAGGGTTCACATGCAGGTTGCTTCGTAAGAATAAAGATGAAAAAAGACAGAGTGATATATGTGCAGAATGGATGACGGATGGAAAATATATGGGGTTAATATAGCAAGTTTTAAAAATAGGGAGGAATAAAACAGCCTGAGTATAGTAAGCCCATTTTTCTGACTTTTTTTTTGGAAGGAAAAAAAAGGTCCAAAGACCCTTTTTCAGAGGACTGAAAAGAATAAATGCCCTAAGACTCTCATTGCTCTCATAATTATAGATATTAGTGTTCTGGTAAGGTTAAGAATGTGTGCACTAAACATCAGGACACTTTCTAGATAACCCATATTATGCTGAAAATGTTTAGTGAACAGTGGCAACCCTTAATTTTAATTAAGATAATATTTTAGTAACCAAGTCAACTGGTAAGTCAGATGGTTTCAAGGGTTTTTTACAGAAACTCTGAGTGTAACCTCAAATGTTTGCACATTGAGGTGCTAAACTTCCATGTGTGTTCAAATTTAATTGGAGTGTGTTGCACAAGAGTAGCAACAGTGTCATAATTTGTGTGACCCCCAGCTCAAATCATCCAATAAGTTTCTTCATGTCTAAGTAATGTGAAACTTCCGTGGCTCTCCATTTACTCACATCACCTTTGATTCTATTCTGAGTGTTCATTTTTGCCAGCCGGAGAGGCGCCGATACGGCGCGATGATGGTGAAGAGCAGCGTTAGTGGGGACAGACATCAAACCACATGAATCGCAATGTAGACTATTTTCACAGTACCTCTACAGCCAGACTTTAAGAACATATATGCTTGTATATTTTTAAAAAAATAGATAATTAGAGTAATTTGGGCCACTTCAGTGAATGTGAATGTAACAACATAAGGCACTTATCAGGCAATGCTATCACGGCCCGAGCGATTATCTGGTGTGTGGCGTGTTTTTCCGCTGTATCCAGTTCACTCAAAAAACTAATTCTTGCGTCTTTTCAACAGCTCGAATCACATAATGAGGCAGTCACGTCATTTCAGAGAAATGGGGATTGTTTATCTTTGGTCACGTGATATTCAGGAGAATGATACGGGTCTAGACACGGGCCTTATTTGGACACGCCTCGGGCTTCAGTGTCAGACATGACCTGTGATTCTGCTGGCTCTCTCCTCTGGAAACACCTACAGCTCAGATCTTCCCACCTGCTTGCCACTCACCTCCGGATAACTGAAAAAGTTGGATTACCTAATCCAACACAGTGTCCAATCCCGGACACTCGCTCAGCCGCCCTCCTCAGGGCTCCAGTTCCCTTCCTTTTGCAAGTAAGTATTCACCGTCCCACAACCCACCACCTCCAACTTATTCCCCACTTTGCATTAACTCCCCTTTCCCTCTGTTTCCAGTGGATTGAACACCTGAGATTCTCGCTCCAATCATACGTCCAAGTTGCTTCCCTGAATTAAAGTTTTTGTTGACCTGAAAACCAGTCTGTCTATGGAGTCTGCTTCTGGGTCCAGCCTTTCAGCCATGTGACAAATGCGAGTGCAAGTTTCCCCTGTGATTACTATGGTACACAATGGCATCGGTGAGTAGATCTGTCACCTCCAGATCATTGTGATTTTAAACATATTGACAGATAGCAGCAGAACAAACATCCTGCATCTAACTGCTGGTATGTGGATCAGAGCGTTATATAAGTTTTCACAGCATTTGGGAGGAAGAGTATTTAAATGAATCAAATCTCAGAGTTTACAATAGACAATGTCCTGCAAATTCATTAAAGCTATAAAAAAAAGCATTATTTTAAGCATTAAAGTCCTCACACGGAATAATGCCCTGTATATGTATATTTTTTTTTTACTTTTATTATAGTAGGAAGTGAATGTTTTTCCCAAGTGTGTCCTGGTCGACACAGGTAGAGTGTGTAGCATGACTGATAAAAAACAGGAAAAGTGAGTTGGAATAATGCCTGAATCTTGCAATATGATGTTCAGGTATCACTAAATGTTGTTTAGCGTTTTTTCTAAAATTGCTTAATTACCCACAGGTGCCTTTGGGTCAGTCATTCCACTGACTCTAACAAATACATGCAGCCTAACATCACTGACAAAAATAGTACCAGTGATTTTAACAGTTAATATTATGGAAAACAGCTGCTGCAATTCAAAGATCCCACAAACTCCCCGTTAGTTTCTGACAGAAGACTTCACTCCTGTATTGGACCATATCAGTTCTCAGCTTTTGCCTCGCACAAATTTGTCCTCCTTAGTAAATCGGCTAAATGATGAATGATTAAAAGCATTAAAAGGCTGCACCTAGAACTAAAAGTAATCTGGGTTACCCCAAAAGAAGTTAGTCTACAGAACTGGACGCAACAGGTGTAACAGATATCAGGATCATTGTATCCTGTTTTTTCAGTTAATGAGAAAATGATGTACTTTTAAAATTGTTTCAAATCTTATAAATTCTTTAAAAGTACCACATATATGAGGTAATCATATCTTGTATAATTTACATATAGCATTTTCTCAAGCTTAGCAATCCAACTTGTTCTTACTGTTGAGGGTGTATGCTGCTGAAGACAACCCCTAAATGCACAGAGGCGCACATACCAGCGCTACGAACTCAGATTATCTTTGAAGAATGCCGTGGTGATCTGATCCAGATCAGAAAACAGACAACCCTAAAATAAACTTCCAGCACTGACGACAACTTCTTACTGAAGCCTCATAGTAACAAAGCGTCTCTTAACTACATCAAGCTTGTAGACTAAATAAAAAAGATGTTTACTGCTTATAAAACAGATTGTGCCCACTTATATCAGTCAAAGAAATCTGAAACAAACAAGCAGATGGAATCAGTGAAGAACACAAAGCTGTGTTGAAATCCAGACAGTCATTTTGTTTCCTCAGATATTTATGACTTTGACTCTGGTGAAAACAAGTGGTTGCCGAGCCCACAAAAGACGTAACAGGTCGCTAACTTCAAAATGGTCTTCGTGCCTTTATGACCCTAAAATGCCCTAAAGATAAATTAAATCAACTTTGAACTGCTGTATTGCGTTATTTGATTACGAGTGAGAGCCTGAGCCAGATCCTCAGTCTGCACAGAGCATATGTAATTACTGTTTCAGGTCAATAAAGGACTTGTTTGGTGTTTTAGAAAAAGCGCCTATTGCGTACCATGTTGAGGGTGACAGAGACGATCAAATCCATGATACATTTTATATAAAGTTGGGAGACTGGAAATCTTATCTGGCTCTGTCTGGTGATCTAAAGTCTGCCTACAGGCCTTTTAAAGCTCAGTCATTAACACAGTGTAATCAATACAAAATCAACCATTTAAAAGCAGCAAGTTGCAGCACTGTAGTCACAAATCACTTTTGTCGTAGACCACCACGACAAAGCAGAGTTGCTATATATGCCTGGAAAATGTGTTTTCTTTGTCACAATTTAAGAATTACGGTCACAAACTTGTAAACAGGGTCAGAAGGTAAACATTAATAACGTTAATAATTCGAAAGTGCATGCAGACTGCAGATGCAAAACTCCCCAAAACCTAGGAGAAATATTTACTCATGGTAGGTTAAGCAGTTTTTTTAGGATCCCGTTCCTATATATATTACTTAACTCTATTTACACTGAAACAAATTTGTGATTTTGTACAATCCAGCCATACATTTTCTGCTACTTTACTGGAACCAGGTTGTTGGGGCTGCAGTCTAAGTAGAAATACCCAAGCCTCTCTCTCCCCAGCCTCTAGCTCTTTTCTTTAGGGGGACACCAAAGCATTCCCAGGCCAGTGGAGACACAATCCTTCCTGTATCCTCTATTAATTACCTCTTTATTATTGTGGAGTTGTGCAGTTGCGTTGTCAGGAGCAATTTGCCCTTGCTAGTCCGAAGTCCAGGCAGATTGGTACTGGGTGAGTCGTCACAATCATGGATATGCGGTAAAGGTCTGGTGCATTGTGGGTTGGGTGGCAGTCGAAAGCAATGCCCTTGGAGGTTTAATCCCCAGCTGCTTAAAACTTTGAAACTAATGTATTTCAATTTGAAGAAGCACAACTTTTTTGAGAATGTTTGCTAAAGACTCGTGAGCTATGGAAACAAGAAAATTAAACTGTCTTGTTAAACTTGTTCAACCCAAACCAGGACTAATCTAACCAAACAAGTGCACAAAAATCCAAAAAAGTGTCATTTGGTATATGGCTGTTAATTACAATTAATTTCCATCAACACGAGGCAACAGACCAGCTATTTATTTACTTTTACATTACTGAGCATGTGCAGTGGACCATGCAATTCAAAAGCAATTTGGGGCATAACAAATGATATCTGTATTTATGTCATTGTCTTTACGGGAAGCCTGTTTGCTGAATTCCTTGAATTGAACGTCATATGAGAAGATTGTGAGATAAAATCTTAAAATATTGTCTAGTAAATAGTTTTGGCTACTTGTATGTTATACCTCAAGGCCACCACGGTTGAAAGTTGCATCACTTCTCTCACCATTTCACAAATTTAGAAGATGCATAAAGTCCATTTCACAGCGATTAAAATTCATAAAATGAAGTACTGAATTCTGTGGCGTTCTGGGGCTGTTGGGGTGAAGTAAAGGCCAAAAGGTTGTGGAGACTGGATGAACATGTTGTCACGCAGGTGAATCTGCAGCCGTTCACAATAAAACCAGAGTGATAAAAGAGGAGAGATGATATCTGATGATTCCGCACACAGAGGCCAGAGATGGAGGGAGGCGATGGAGGTCATAACCTTTGATGTCTTCCTGGAACTATTGTGAAACCTGAATGTTTTGGTTGTGGCATTGATGGTGTTTTTGGTGCTGATATTCCTGTGGAGCACAGACGTACAAGCACAAGCATGCATGTTTTCCTCTACCTGTGAATACGTACACCATGTCAACAGGCTCGAAAGTCACTTAGGGGAGGTGTGAGAGGTCACACACACAGATGTTTTCTGTTGGAGATTTTGTTTTTCAGTATTTTGCCTGCCAGGGAATGCAAGCTTCTTTTTTTTTTATTTGTTTGCAAAGCGGGAGGCATCAAGCCTGAGAACACAGTTTTATATGTGGATGAGTGTTTATTCACATGCATTTTGATTTATGTACAAACAAAAGTGTGAGGAGAACTCTGTAAAACACACTGTAGATCAAAGTATAAGTGAACACTGTGTGAATACTTTCTGCAAGCTCCGTCTCCTGCTCGATTTCATTTCCATATGCTTGTCTGTTAGTGTGTGAGTGTTTTGTCTTCTGGTTCAGAGTCAGAAAAAAACTCATTAGAGAAATATTCCACTCAAGCCCAGCAAAAGAAAGTACATAATAAATTTATGTACACTGCACATGCTGCTGGCAGTGTAATGTGTAAAAGAAGATTTAGCATCATCACGGGGAATCAAGGAAAAAAAACCTTTCAAATTTGGAAAGAAAACCTCGTTTTAGTCCCATCTTTAAATCTCTGCTTTGTCTTCTTTCGCCTTGATCTCGTTTTTCTTCTCCAGTTTTACCAACTTAACTTACCATTTAACTCGCAGATTTATTCTTTTTGTCACGCTTCTTCTGTCCTTAACCTGTCTTTTATTTTTACCAACTTGTTTCATGCTATTTCCAGACCCGTTAGTCTTTCTACTCCTTCTCTTCGGTAGTTTTAGATGCCTTTATTGCCATTCTTTAAAAGTTTTACTGTGCTCATTTTATTTTTGTGTGGTATGAGCAAATGTCTGAGTGTGCTTCTTTACCACAGTAAATATGCTGCCTTTATTACCTTCTAACAAACATTTACTGGTACTATGGTCTCTTGCCTAAAAATGGAAATCTGTCCACTACTTAAAAATCTACACCCCTCTCTCTATTTTTGGCCCTTTAAATGTTCTTGATGCAGATTCCTGTATTTAATGATGGTGCACAACCTTCCAGAATTACTTAAAGCAAAAGAGTACGAAGAAACAATTGCTCTGACTTCATGTTTAAAGTATGTGTGCAATGTCTTCAAGAGATATCAACTGAAGGTGAACTGGGCTGTGCTTTCATGCAAGACCAAGATGGTATCACGAGATGAGTCAGTGTAACCATTTTTGTAACCATTAAAGTCATTAAGAGGGCACGCTTGGTTATGATGGCGATCTGACAACAAGCCACGCCTCTTGAGGAAATCTAAAAACAAAAAAAGATAAAAAGCAGCATATATACAAAAACATCTCAGCACGCTGTGGATAAGATGCAATAACGATGGAGATGAAATCAAGCCATGCTGTATCCTTCCATGCCTCACTTACCTTTCTTCTATTTGCGTGTGAAGAGGCTTGTTTCTTGACGCCTTTGCAGATTTGATGAACCTCATTATGGCTTTATAGGATCATTGCACACATGTGAACACACGCGTTCCTCCTGGTGTTTGTAATGCTGTTCTTTTTTTTTTTTTGCTTACCTGATCATGTCCATGTGCCTATAAAACAGCATTGTTGATAAAAATAAGTCTACACATTAACACATTTTTCAGACTGTAATACACACATAGACACGGAGCTGCCAGCTTGTGTATCCATGCCGGGACCAGTAAATAGCTTTCATGGCTCTGTTTCAAAAGCGCCCTCAACTCGCCAAGACATCCTTAAGGAAACACAGGTGGGTGAAATTTTTCAAATGCTTTCCCTGAGAAAGTGAGCTTGCAAGTTTTTGCCAGTTGAGGAACAATAACAGTCGTTACTGCGAGGTAAGAGAACGGTCAGTGCAGGGCTTTTTAATTTCAGCTGCATGCCACATTGACCAACTGGATTTAGCAGAGCAGAGAGATGGAAAATGAGTGGTTTGAGTTTTTTCTCCTGCAGAACTTTACTCCTGATGTTTCAATTAGCATCACATTCACATTGAGTTTGTGTGATTTGAATTACTAAATTTCCACTAGAGTTAAGTTGTTTTTTACTATTCCTTTTTCTCATACTGTTTCAAACAAACACTGAAAAATCCAGGGTTGGTAACTTATGAGAGCTTTTGTGGTTAGTTTGAAATCCTTGAATGCAAATATTAATTCTGTGCTCGTCCTACATTCACATACCAACTGGACCTAACTAAATGTAGTTAGGTTTGGATGTGAAAAACATGACAAGACACTGCATATTTAAAGTCTGGCATCCACAGGTTACATCTCCAACACGGTCTAACAGGGAAATGTTTTTTGGACATTATTCCTGTTGTAGAAATGGTCACACACTTAATTGAGCCATTCAGAACGACATTTGATTATCTCAGTTGTACAATTCATCAAGCACTGGATTCAAGTCATCTTCATTCTTGATCACTGCTGGTAGGCTTTCTCACTAAATCTCACTAATCAAACTATCCTGGCCAGATGTTAATGAACTGTGATCATCAGTTTGTTTAATGACAAATGAACAGTGTTGTTTTGGGGTCCAGTTTTTGTTAACATGCTTCTCACTTGTTTTAATAGACACAAACCCCCCAAAATATTTAGTTTGTATTCTGAAAAGGGATAGAGTGTACTCGGACAATATGGCCTCAGGAAAGAATATAAAATGTAAATAGTATTGGTCCCAGTACAGAACCCTGTAGAACTCCATAAATAACTTTAGTGTGTGAAGAAGACTTAAATAGATATGATTCAAACCACTGCAGAACAGTTCCTTTAATACCAGCAGTGTGTTCTAATCTCTACAGCATCAAACAGTGGTCAGTGGTGTTGAATAGAGGTTTAGCAGGACAAGCACATAGACAAGGCCATAGTCAGAAGGCAAGAGAATCATTTGTAACCTTCACTAGTCGTGTTTCTATGCTATGATGCACTCAGCCTGACTGAAACTCTCCAAATAAGCTACTCCCATAAGTGACTTTTAAGTTTTGTTTGTCTTAATCCAATCAGAGATACTTCACGTGTTTATGTTATCTAAAAATAGTAGCCAGCCATGATGGAGCAGATTATTACATGTGAACTAGCCCAACTTTACTACCAGCCCATCACTTGTATTTATGTATTTGTATTTTTTATTCCATACAGAGTTATAGCTGTATCCCCTTCACCTTGAAAATCCTCTTTGTCACGGATGCCTCAACATTAACCTTTATTCTAACACTTGCCAGAACAGCCACATTTATCTTATTCTTGTTTGGGAGTTGAAAACACTTGGACAGTTTTTATTTCTCGGTGGAGCGTCAGTTCTTCTTCACATTTGCCAACTCGATGAGGATTTGAAGCTAGAAAAGAGTAATGACGTCAGACTTAACAGGCAAGTGCTTTTCTTTGAAGCCAGCCAGGAAAATATATTTCAAATATTCCTTCTCCATTCTTTGTCACCACACAGCATTGATATCAAAACAGTCAAAATTGCCCTGAGTAACATGGATATTATATTTGATAATGACATGGCATTTGCTAAATAATCACAGTGGATCTGGTGCCTGCACAATTATTATTTAAAACAGTGCCTTTCTGATACATTTTACTCTGTCAGAATCTCCTTTGATCCTTAATGGTATAAAAGACATGCTTTATAAGAGTACATTCATTCATGTAAGATACAATGATTGCACTAAACCAATGAAATTAACCCTGTGGAGTAATATAATACCTAATGTCCAAAGGTTAGATTTACATTTACCTTTAATAGTGGGATGGGCTGGCACAAATAAAGCTAACCTCTCAAATTGCCTATTACCTTCCTCACTGTGTCCTGGAAGAGGACACTAAAGCCCCTTCCTTTGCCCATTGACCTTGTGATGAAATTAATCCTGCACCAGACAGACCAGAGGGATACATGAGAAACTAATTCTCTCCTTCATCAAAGTGCTCCACATTCCAGAAACCTACCTTCTGCCAAAATGCAGCGAGTTTAAGACGTTAAGCGTATGCATCGTGTGCAAAGGATTGCCTGCTTTTCACCACCAGAAAGAGAAGATGACACAGTGGGTTTGTCTGTGGAGCATCCCTGGTCAACCTATATTAGAGATGTTTAAAAAGATGCTACCCAAACACATGCACACAATGAAATAGCCACTGATCACATTAGTTTGTGAAGCATGCAGAATAACTGCAGTTAGCTAATGACATAGAAACGGATGAAAATACATAAAAACACATGCACAAATTCACCAGCATACACACATGAAGGTCTAAAGGTAGAAGCTGACCATGCTGGGATATCTGTGAAATCTCTGTGGTCTGACTGTCCATTATTAAACTACAGCTGAAACCAATATAAGACCAGGGTGGAGACAGTAACATTAACCACAGCACCAGAGGAACCCCAGTCAAGGCTGGGCTGAATATTTGACTGTGTGACTTAAGGTAACGGTCTTTATTCCCGAAACTGTATTTGTGAAAACGTCGTCTGGTATGCATTGCTCAGTTTTTAAAGTTACAATTGACTTTCACCTCACAGATGTCAATATTTTGCTTATTTGTAGGACTAATCATGTTTAAAACTTTTTTCCCCTCTATTTATGAGTCGATAGCAGCTTTTTGGTCATTCGCTGATGTGGCTTACGTGAAACTGTACTTCATAATGTATCTTTGCCACACTGTGCAGAGAGTCATTAAGATGCACCAGTGTGGTATGGGTAAGGCCACAAAGCTAGGCCATTTACCATTTAGTAACCAGATAGGTTACCTAAACTTGTCTTGAACAGTTTGTTGCATTATCAAAAGAAATCCTTTTGATTTAAGATCCACTAAAGCCACTGTACTTACATGTTTGTGTTGACTTAGTGACAGTACAGTGGATTTGCTAAATAAGAAAAAAGGGCTAGCTTTAATGCTGCAGTCTCACTTGGTGAAGTATATACAGTTAGCTAATGTAAGCTAATTTTGGCAAACCTTTGCTAGTAATGTGCTGCAGTTTAGCAGTTATGATATTAAACTCACAGATTAATAACAAATTAAAAGTCTTTGTGCACAAAAACACTTAAACATTTTGAAGTCAAAGCCTTTACACTGTAAAGAATGGAAGAAAATCAACCAATTTTTTTATATTTTAACCAGATATTTTTTTTACCTTATAATTTTACAGTTGTTCAGTGTTACTGTGTTTAAGCCTTCTCTAATAACTGGTGCCTGTTGTGGGGTCACAGAAGTTCTGCAGAAGTTACATATGCTTGCTTTAAATCAATAAGATAGATACAAATCTACAAGACAGATTTATTTACCCCAAAGTATCAGATTTACACGATTTTAGCATATAAGCTGGGGCCATGAAGATTCGGCTACCTAGAAATGACAGTCATATGGCTCACAATTTAGAGTTGTCCTCTTGTATGTTGAGGTGTAGCGGGTGATCTATGAGGCGCACATGGATGATTTTTGTGTCTGCAAAATAACTAATGTGCCACTTTCCCCAAAACCTCAGTGTGTCCCTTTGAAGCACAGAATGAAAAACACGGCCATTATAATGGTTTATAATGCAAAAGAAAGCTTTTGTCGAGGGGTCAAGGTCAGGATTAGGTGAGAGGTAAAGGTAATCCAGATCCTCCGTTCTTAAATAAAAACACACACACAAAGACTGTAAAGAAATTTAGTCCCCTTTAGAGTAGTCGGTAAGGTAAAGAGGTGATAATGAGTCTGCTCTGCTCAGTTCTCTCTCACACACGGAGGTCAGGCTGAGGTAATGATGACACTATTGGCGCAGTGTTCACACGTACACACACTACATACATACACCCAGACTGAGCTGAGGGTCACAGTGGGCTAAAAGTTAAAGAAGATTTGGTTTTCAGTGGGAGCCCTGAGACTCATAAATATAGACCTGATACACACAGCAGGGGGAACAAGAGTTCTCTCTCACACACACATGCACACACATGCAGATGTGCATCGTATTAAAAAAAGAGAGAAAGAGAGAGAATTAGGGCTTTTTCTGTAGTTTCTGGGCTGGCATTAACACTAATGTATTTGTCATCAATTAAGGAGCAACATTTAGGAAAAATGCATATGGTGATTTATCTAGAAGAAAAATACAGAGAAGTGTTGATGAACAATCCAAATGTAAATCACCCATAAGCATTCAAATTTAAAGTAGAAACTAAGCACAGGAACTGGTTCAATGCAGTGATGCAAAAATTGCAAAAACACATTTGTAGCCGGGGACAACTCACACCAAGAAAGCAGTTAGAAGGACTGTTTTGGTCAACCTTGACCTGTTAGAACAATGATTTCTGACTGTTTTCGTTTTGGTGATGCTTTGCAGCGAAGAAAGAGCTGCTTGTTACGCTCATCATACCTTCCAGTCCTGCCAGTCCCTTTTGCCATTTTGTTTCATAGATCTTAAAGCACAGAATATTTGGATGCAACCACCAACAGCAGCACAACTCACTGGTTCTGGACTCCACCAAGTGTTTTGGAGCCAATAAATGACCATATTAGAATAAATGGACAAACAGAGGAGGCGTAGAGGATATACTGGACAAAGACTATTAAAGATAAAGCTGCCAGGCTGGAGAAATGAATTTCCAAACAAGGGATTTCACATTTTGATTGGTCAGATCACAACAAAGGTCAAATAAATGATCTCAAACTCAAAAGAAGGCATTTCTGTATTCTAATTAGTTTTTATCTTCTTATAGATAAGTATTAACTTCATATTGAAGATATTTTTGAAAGATTTTTTTTACACCCAAAGACTGTTTTTACATCACTGTACTGACCGGTTGCCAGGTAATTCAAATGTCCCTCGTGAACTTGACTTGGACGGCAGAGGAATTCCATTTAGTTCCAAAGTCGTGGAATCTCCACTGTTGGTACAGAACTTCATGGTTGCCCATCTAGTAGTTTTCAAGATATTTCATAACCTGCCATCTCTAAAAACTGCACCGCAACGTGGCTAAAAACAAAACAAAACAAAAAGTACAGCTTTCACAATAACTCTGGCCTGTAGTTACAGTGTTTGGGTAACTGCTTAGTTTGGAGATAATTGCTGGAAAAACAGAGGGTTTGTAGACTGAATATACGTGTGTGTGTGTGGCGGGGTGGATGAGAGGGCATCGTTGGGGGCCTAGCAAGGCGGTGGGGTCTAGCAGGATCGAGAGAGTCGTAAATGTAAAATACTGTGCTGCAGTGTGAGAGTGTGGGTGTGCGTGTGTGTGTTGGTTCAGCCCAGCAAGAGGTTATCCAAACAAACCACTAGAATGTCAAGTTACGTGCCGACGATTCTTCTGTGTTTTATTGGCTGACTTCACCGAGTTACTCCTAGGTCAGCACACACTCGGTCTGTATGTGCATGTATGTGTGTAGGACATACTGCTCAATTTTAGTGTTTTAGTTTAGAAGAAATCTGTGTTTTTGCCTCCTTTGTGTTTGCTCGCATGTGTGCATGTGCTGTGACAATAAGGATGAGGTTACATGGTGAGAGTCCTGAAGAGAGAGGCAAGGGTCAACCTGAAGAACAAGGGGTGTCCAGAGGCTGGCTGTGTGTGTGTTTGTGCACATAAAACTTCGGTATTCTTCGAATCCATAAGACCTTTTGCCCTCTTGACTAACATCTGAGAATGTGATAACTGGAGAGAATGTGAGAATATATTGGAGAGCGGACGGTTGTGAATTGGGAGAGAAACCCGACGGATGTTTCGCGAGTGTATGACCTCCCGGTGACCACAGAGGAAGAGCTGGGGTGGGGGGGGATGAAAGTTGAAATGAAAGTGATCTGAAGTAAGCGTGCTAGCCAAAAAATTCTTGTCTCGAAGAATATTTGGAAGGAAGGCAGATGGAAAACAAGAGCAAAGGCAGAGCAAGGTGTGACCCAGTTTTTCAAGACATATGAAGAGATGCAGCGGCTTGTCCTGCATAAATTGTTTAGAAAATTAAGGCATCCAGACGAGGTGAGAGACAGACAAACAGTCAAATCATTTCTATTAAAAATATTCCCAATAAATCAGAAAGAAAGATGTGTTTCATAAAACTATTAAAAACACGATTGAGCCACGGTGTTCTTCTCACACACTTTGTGGTTCATTTTAAGTCAAATATTCAGTAAAGAGTCAGATTTATTAGTCCATGACTGGGTTAAATGGGATAAAGGTGTGCTGGGAATCTTTCCCTTGTGCTTGAAAGTGTATAAGAGTTTTATATATTTTTAACAGTAGATAAGTAACATATATACAAAAATAAAAAAGTGAATGAATAAATAGTCGAGTCAAAACAAAATTCTGATTATATTGTAGGGAGTTCAAACCAAAGTCCCTTTTTGGTAGTCTTCTTGTGTTGGCTATCACGAAATCTTCCTGCACGCTTTGTAAAGCATTTTCAAGATGTTTCATGATGTTCGTGTTTCTGCATCTACTGATGGGCTTGTCTTTTTTAATGTGCTGTAGTGTTTTGATCCCCACACAATTTTCAGTTATCAATATTAGGCTTGCAGCCTTTTATTAGCATTGCTAATGTGTAGCACCACTTAAGCTACATTTCCAAAAACTGTGTGCACTGAAGCAAGTGGCCCAAAGTTTCCCAAAACCTAATTCTTCAGAAAAGAATCACTCATGCCTGCTGTATGTTCAGCCTTTGTTTTTTTTTTTTTACCATATTTTTAGACTTTTGATAGTGAGTAATCCAGACCCCTCTGCAGCACATTAATGACCAACTTTGTGGGTGGGCTGTTCTCACACTCTTTGCTGAAGTTTTGTCTGTTTTTGGTCATCTTCTTCCTGCCAATATGATGACATTTATGTCTGCCCACAAGGGACTTTCAACATAAACGTTTATTGAGAACAATTAAACCCCATGTCCTACATCTTCCATGTGTCAATGTGTTTTCATTTGCTTAGCAAAAGCTCTATTGCTAGCCATAAGATTTTAAAATATTAACTGTTCCTTAACCCTCCAAACATGAATGGTATTTAATTATTTAATATCATCATTTTATTTTTGTTTTTTCTTGAAGTACTTCAATCAGAACACAGTGAATCAGTTTTAGATATCAACTATTCAGCAACCTTACAAATTAATTCTAACACCTGGAGGAGCAGCCACACTGATCATTTTATTTAAACTGAATTAATATAGACTACTCTTAACTAGGGATGGGTATCGTTTAGGTTTTATCCGATACCGGTGCCAAACCGGTACTTTTGAAACGGTGCCGGTGCTTAAACGGTGCTCAAACCGGTGCTTAAAGAATGGAGAACACAAAATTGGTCCAAAAACCTCTCATGTTCAGCTTTTTTTTGTAAAAAGATAACAATGTTAGCCTTTTCTGCAGCTATAGGGTATATATGGTATCACTCTTGGCTGGAAGCAGTGCTTAAACAATGGAAAAAACACAAACTTTGTCCAAAAACCTCTCATGTTTAACTGTTTTCCACTTTTTCTTTGGGCTACCTTTTTGGCCAGGGTGAAGGGAGTATCTGCCATCAAACAAGAAGACAGCTGCATGTAACTACGATGGTGTTTGCTAGTTCACCTTACATGCATTAATGTAATAATGTGGTTAGCCTACTCAACGTTACACACGAACAACATGAAGCTACTCACGCAGAGAAGAACGGCTGCTGCTGCCATCATCATCCGTCATCATTTCTGCTACGCTGACAGGGCTAGGGGCCAGGACTCTCTATTGGGGGGATGTTGCTAACTCCGGGTCCGATAACAGGCACCACACCCGCAGTAGATGTGCAGTGTGAGGTCTCGCAGCAAGCTATCAAACACGGCTTATTTCTCGGCTTTAAAAAAAGCGCTACGCGTCGCCAGGTGTTTCATCAGATTTGAGGTGTTACCTCCTTTGACAGTATCACAGTATCAGCTTAAAGCACTTGTTGCAGGCTGCTGAGTTTGCATCTTTTGCTGTGAAGTACAGCCAGACTTTTGATCGCTTCGCCTTGGGCATTTTTAATCTGTAGCTCTGCTCTAAAAGAACGTACGTACCTGGCCCCGCCTACTATCCTCGGAAACGTAAAATGATTGGCTAGAATTGGCTCAGGGGAAAAAAAAGCACCGAAATAAAGCACCGAAATGTGCGCTGCTTTTCGGTCTGGTTACTACCGTTTATGTCAGCACCGGTGCCATCATGGCACCGGACACCGGTACCCATCCCTACTCTTAACTGTGTCGGGTCTCAATGTTAGTTTCCTTATGGATCTGAAGGAAAATTTGAATATGGAAATGAGATCAAACTTAACAAATGGACAGACTTCAATGAGTGACATGTTTCTCTCTCGTAATGTGGAACATAAACAGTAGTAGCAGGCAGACTGTTAAATCGATGAAAAGTAATATGGTCCTGACATTAAAAAAAACAAAAAAAACACTGCCACTCTGACTGGTTTTGAGTATGGAGATTACAATTAAAGATTCCTAGATTGAAATCTATAGGATAATTCTAGCATTCACATATTGGAGGAAAATGCTTTTAAAACCTTTAAACTTATTCTGAGGGAAAGTTCCCAGACTTTTTAAAAATAATGCAACTGAAATGTATAAAATCAGTGGTTTGTTTATTCAGATACTTAATCATTAAGGAAAATATGTCTGGCATAAACTGAATGAGATTTCATGAAGTTTAATGTTTTAACATGCAAACAAAATAATCAAATTACCTTTTGAGGCATACTTTTTTTTAGTGTAAGCTGTAAAATGGCTCTCTCTTCTATATGTGTTGCTTCTTTTGTCCCTGTGACCACTGAGAAAGATTAAGGAAGCAGTGTTGAGCAAAGTTATTAAAAACTCTAAATATACAAGGTTTGGTGTGTGTCTTAAAGTTTTGAAGGATGTCCTGATCAGAGTGTGATATTTCTTTGTGATTTTACCAAGTGACTCACTGACCGCAGAGGTTTTCCCAAACAGTGAAGGAGTGATTGATTTCAGAGGCTGCCTTTGCCCGTGTTCTTGCCTGTTGTGTAACAGTCTTATATGAGACATTTTTATGAGGACAGATCGATTTACTTAGCACACAAGAAAAGGCAAGATCGGAAGCATTTATGTGTCCTCGCTGATGTCTGTGTGCACATCTGTGAGTGTGTGTGAGAGAGGCTACGTACAGGGCACAAGTTCAGCTCTGTGTGAAGTTATGAGAGAGTTAAAATGGAGAGGAGGCGAGGTCAGGCCAGCTGAGGTGTGTGCGTGTAGAAAAAGCGAGGGTAACAATGTTTAAAGGTAAGTTTAGGGTTACAGCTGCTAGTGGGGAGGAGGGAAAGGGTGAGATATTTGGGGTTGGACAGAGGGAATAAGGTGAGTTTAATGTCAGAAGGGCAAAACGAGGGGGTGGAAGTAAAGCTTGGTTTACAGGCTTGGACAGACAAGAATGGGGGTTTAGTTGGGCTTGAGGGGCAGAGTGAGAAGTTATTGGGAGGGTTAAGTTTCAGGCCAAAAGGTCCACGTGGAAGCAACAAGGAAAGATTAGCTGGCTGATGGAAAGTCCATTGGTATGGAGATGCCACTAATGGTTTGAATAATGGACCAGTGTGTTTAAAAGCTTAACTGATGCCCCCAAAAACGTAAAGTAGGTAATACTATGAAACAAAACCTTACAATGCTTTAATTCTCTGTTTTGAGACTGATGAGCAAAACAGTGGAAACCTCCCTGTTCACAATACCAAGAATGCAATCTTGAAATGCTACTCTAGCACACTGTTGGATTGTGCAACTGAACTTCCATAGTTTAACCTACCTAAATATTACATAAAACAGCTGCATTTGGTATGTCTGAACATGGCCTGTTAGGTAAGACGCACTAATGGAATCTACATTATGATTAACATTGAAGACTTCTATTTCTAGAAAGGAAACATGTAATTGGCCAATCCAGCTTTCTCTTCCACAGCTTAAAGGGTCTTCATCAAGGTGGTAGCCTGAACCAACTGCTGAAGCACCTTTTTGTTTTCTAGATGAATTCCTTCCTCTCCTCCTGGGAGATCTTGGGACACTATCCGACTCATCAAAGTTGGATGATGTGTTCAGGAAAAGATGTATTTTTAATTTTTTTCTTATGGAAATACGTGGTTAAGCCCTATGTTGCATCAGTTGAGATTAATGTGAAATAACCTTTTGCAGTGCAGAATACGTGGGTCAAACACATTTCTTCTTGCTAAAAGGGAGTTTTTCCTTCCTACTGTCACCAAGTGCTTGCTCATATGGGGGTGGGTCTTTACCTTTAGGCAACTGTTGTTGTGAAATGTCCTGTTTAAATAAGACTGAACTGAATCTCAAATTTGAGACACTGAACCAACTGGTGTGGGAGTAAAGTGATATATTTACATATGAGCCTTTGGTAAATACATTAAGATGGGTACATACAAAACATCCATGCACAGGAAGTTACACGCCTCATATGTGGACAGGGACTTAAGTTTAATAGTCAACCTGTTTGATGTTATCTTGTAAAAGCTTCCAACAAAAGAACTGTAAGGTCAAAATGCTCCTATGGGATTTTTAAATGTCTTAAATGCAGTATCATGCAAATGTGCTCGATCAGCATTTTACAATCATACATGAAATTTCTGTCTATTTATGTATGTTTGTTTCTTTGGCCACCAACTCCTCCTGCAGAAGGAGCGGCTGTAGCCCTACTTCCTGAGCTACAGCCACTCCGTCACTAGAGCAGGTCATCTAACCAGAAGGATCCCTGGCTGCTCCAGTCCAAAAACCCTTTAGGCAAGATAGTGACACCAAGTTGCATCGGAGCTGAATGTGTGTGAATGTTTGATAGAAAGAACTTAAGCATAGAAAAAAAGTGCTCGTATCAGTGGGTGAATGCGGCAAGTTTGTGTAAAGCACTTGGCGTGCTCAGGTAGGTTTGGTCCAACTTTGTCAGTGCTTCCAATGACAAACTTTTCTGAATGGAAACAAAACTTCAAGTCTACTCTGACCCCACGTAGGAAGATGCTTTAGAGTTAACCGTGACACACAAACAGGAAGCGGAGCCGTGGCCTTTCTAGTCATTGCAGTTACCTGAAACTGTTCCATCATTTTCTTTTTTTCTCTGTCATTTTGCTTCACTGCAGCTCTCCGTTATCTCTGGCCACCTTGTAGTTATTCTTTCCGTCTCTGTTTATCCATTGGTACATTTTCTTTTCGCTCGCTCTCTCCGCCGTTCCCCCTCACATCCGTTCCAGGGGGTTAAGTAGACTGTTGACATTTTTGTGGCCGTTTTTGTATTATGTTGGGACTATCAGATTTATACTGACACGGTTCACCAGTGTTACACTGACTACCCTTTTGTCTGCATGTGCGTGTTTATGTGTACGCCTGTGTTTTATAGACTTGACCTTGCTAAGAGTGAATGATGTTTGGAAGCAAACCGAGGAATTCCGGCTTCTGAAATTTCCATAATCCTGACTCTAGCTTTCTTTTCTTTGCGCGCTGACCACGGAAACAGCAGTGTTGTTCATTTTGGATGCTGCCTCTTATACAACCACTCTCGTTCTCTCTTAAACACCCATACATGTGCACATGGGTGAACGGAGAGAAAAAATGCATTTACACAAACACATACATTCACACATCCATCACACACAAACACAACTGCAAACATGGCTGCGGAGGCACGTACGCCTGCAAACAGACAGACATTTGGATCCACACGCACTCGTGGAACATTGTGTTCGCCTGCTCTCCAGCTCTCCCAAGTTTCTGATGACATTGTTATGATCATACTGGAACGATTTAAGCACTGTTACACACACACGGGGTCATGCGGGAGTGATTGTACCTAGCAGAGCCAGACCGGGCTCTTAGACTTTGATATAAAAGGCTCCCCTACTGTTTGACCTCCTCTGTGAATGTGCACACACATGCGCACCCTTTCAGTGCGAGTTATAAATTGGCAACAAGGTGGCATATAAACGAGCGAGGGTTTGTGAAATATCTTTGAGCTTGCAACTTTAAATCTACTATTTTTTTCCGTCCTACATGTATTTTTTGAATCATATTTTCAATCACCCATCAGGCATATGTCAAAGCATATTTATTAAGAAGCCCAAGAGTGCAGTCAGATTCAAAGCGTGGGGGTTGATGGGGGAACATTATTTTTGGAAAATCTGAATTTTCATGAGGATTAATGGGAAACCATTGTGCTTCTTTTTTTCTTATTTTCTGTCATGTAATAATGTTACAATGGTGGATGCTCACATTACACACTGCTAAAGTTTAAAATAATGAAGTCAGCATATGTACAAGTATTTCCTGTGAGCCAAAAACTCACCTTTGACATGCTCTAAATGTTCAGTTTCATACAGTTAATGTTAGAAGCAAAGGTTACCTGAGAAAGCCAGCTCTTTTGTTTGTAAGTGCCAGCCAATTAGATAAAAAGCTGGCTTAAAGGGAGGAGGAAAGGAAATAAAGTGGCTAAATTTCAAGGAACTACCAAGACCAGGTAGGATTAAAGGGCACATGAAACACTACATGTATAAAGGCTAATTTACACCACAGAGCCCTGCTATCAAAAACTGAGATAGGTGTAACACTGTCTGTGAAGCTGAATTTAAGAAAGAAGTCCTTAAAGTTAAAGTTTTTAGAATATGTTTATTGCCATCTTGTGCGAGTACATGATGTCACTGGGTTGGTTGGTTGCAGTTAATAGACATACATTAGTTTATGTTAGCAAACTAGTGACTGAACCGAAAGCTCAGTGGAAAACAATGAGACTACAACTAAAAAGCAGTGTAAGGGGGTCAACTTTGTGCTGTCTCTGGCTGCAACAATGAGTTTTATATGTTAAGAAGCCAAGGACATATTGTCCACTTTCACTCTCAGTCCCTTAAGTAGTCAGTGGTTCTTTGTTGTTTGGCTAGCGGCACTGAAAATCCAGCTGTTATCTGTGATGTTCAGGTTTGTGAAGCAATTTATAAATAAGGACTATGTGGAGGAGAGCCTGTTTGAGTCACTAGACTGACAAGCTCGGGTCAGAAACTCAGATTTTTCTTTTCTGGCCAGTTTTACTGAGTGGTGCAATCAGCTGATGGGATCAGGGATTTTATGCAATAAAATATTCTCTCTTTTCCCAACTACATCCAAACACGTTTCAACCTAACAGGTTCCTACATGCACATCACACCACAGACATAACTTTTTTTTAATGTAATTTCATTACCTTTTTTACACATAAAGACCAGCGATACTTTTATAAAGGCCGAGTGTCCGTTTGCCATTTTGAGGAATAATGGCAAAAACTTCACTTGCATACAGAGTGCCTATATCATAAAGAGAAGAAAATGTACTGCATGAAGGTGCCTGCTTTCAGTTACATCTGATAGCAAAAACAGTGTAATGTAGTAGAGCTGACAACTCAACATGAATGACATTGTGCACGGGTCGAAATCTGACTGGTTCAAAAGTGGATCGGAAGACAGAAGGGAGCAACAGCAGATTTAATCGGAATGAAAGACGCAAGAAAAAAGCCATCAAAGATTTTAAAAAATACAACATGAGAAGCACAGACAACAGACATAGTGACTCTACCTGCTACTCACTCAACTGGCATATGGACCTAAAACAGCACAAAAGAGAGTATCCCACACACCATAAAGGCAGTAACGTTTTTTAGTAGCAGGTAATGTCAAATGCAATGTTTCTATCAGCTTAACAAATATGAGCAAACACACAAACTGTTTGTGTAGAGCTCGTCGCACAGCGTGTCTGCTAACTGAAGGCCTAGCTGCTGTACTTCACAGGGAGAGAAGGGTGCAAGATAACTTCACTTAGAGATGGAGAAAGATGAACAGGAGAGGAAGATGTGTGGTTCTGTTTAATGGTAGGGGCTGCAAAGTGGCGTTTGATAAAGTGAAAATTTACATGTAAGTCCTAATTTGTTAAATCACATATTGGATCTGTATGTAGCCTCTTTTCTGATGTCTTTGTTGTTTTTTTTGTCAAATTGTGAAACATACTGCTAAGCACACTGAGACAGACTAACTTTGTGCAGGTTAGTTTGTCGTAATGTGGTGGAGTGTGTAAAGAACAGTGCGTGACGAGTGCACAGTGGCTGCGGTGCTGGTGCTAGTCAGTGTAAAAGTTTGAAATCAGCCACAGCAACTCATGAAACATCTGTTAAATGCAGGTGTGCAAGAGCACAAAGAGCAGTAAACCTCAGAGCAGCAGTAGCCCAGATCAGCTGATCACAGCCTGCACACTAAAAAAAAATCTACTGACCCTCACAATAGAAAGTGAGTTGTGATTCTTTTCCTCCACACGCTGAGCCACTACAACTGATTTGGGGTTCCTCCACCTGCTGAATCCCACTTTAACCACTGACTGTACTCATTTTCCTGTTTCGGTGTGGAGGCAAAGTTACCCTCTATAATGTAGGCGACAGAAAATAAAGATATTTTCAAAAAATGATGCTTCTTTTTCTATGTTCAAAACTCAAATTAAGCTAAGTACAATCAGAATTAAAATGTTGACTTAAATAAAGCTGTACTAATGTGATTTTATTACATTAATATAGCATGAGGTTCAGTTAGCTTTGCACCTAATAGCTGGAAGCTCAGAACACGTACCTTTTTACTTTTACTTTTAGTACATTTCAGAGTCTGTTCATTTTTCACTTTTTCTTGAGTAAAAAAATTGAATCAGTGCTTCAACTTTTACCAGAGTATTTTTAAACACAAGCATTTGTACTTGAGTACAGAATGTTTGTACTTTTGTCACCTCTGGCTAGATATAATAATTTTTGACATACAGTGGTGGCCTGAATCACTTCTCCCTACTGCCTATATAAGAAGTGGTATTAAAATTAAAAAAAGAAATAATATACCACTCACATCGCTTTCTTGGCATTGGTAATTACATTATTGCAGTCACACAATAGGTTTTCTGGTAATTTCAGTGTATTTTCTATTAATATATATACTATACATTTACTTAGTAGGGGTTATGGGTTGTACCTAACTTTCCATCAGGTACGTAATGAGCAGTAAGTGAAAAGGACAGAGTCACAAAAAAATTTAACGTCAACTACAAGTTGAATATTGTGGTAGAGATTGCAGTATTCTTCTTTTTTAACCATCTGCTCTCTTTAGGGGCCGCCACAGTGGACCATCCGCCTCCACCTCCATCCTTAACATTCTGCTCTTACACACCAACCCTGCATGTCCTCCTTCACTACATAAGATAAACCTTTATTAGTCCCACACGTGGGAAATGTGTTGGGTCATGGCAGAAAGTGGACAGTGCAAGGTACAAGCAGCAAAATTAAGAAAAGCAATGGAATAAAATAAGATAACAAGAGTAACATACCATATACAATAGAATAAAATACTATATACAATAATAATACATCCATCAGTCTTCTCTGAGGTCCTCCTTTTTGCCCACTATATCTCTCCTCTTCACATGTCTAAACCATCTGAGCCTTACATCTCCAACGGAGCTGTCCCTCTAAAGTACTCATTTTTAATACTATCCTTCCAAAAGACTCTGTGCTCTTCTAAAAAAAAGCATTTTTTTAATCTTGTTACATTTGCATTAGCAGATTCGGTCTTAAATACTTAATGTTATAGACAAAGCATGGTGACACTAACGTCGAACTGACTTTTATTTCCAGTTGTCCATATTCATGCCAGAGTTTTAGCTATTTCCTCATTTGCTCTGGAAAGATATGAATCATAATTCCTAGGAAGCAGAACTTTGTCACTTGGATATGAACTAGGGATATAAATCTTTATAGATTTGCTGAAAAAAATTGACGATTTGTCTTTAAAAGACAACTCTTTTTATTTCATTCATTTTTGCTTCTTCTTCTTATGCTTTTTTCTTTCACCATCAACCCATCCATCAGTGCCCTGGTAGGACCACTTACAGTACCATCCTCCAATGCAGACCACACAAAATCCTTTTTCTCTTTAATCCTTCCATGTCTGGCTTTTTTTTCCCTGGTGCAGTCTTTTTTTCTTCATCCTGAGGCAACATACCACAGATAAAATTGCAGCTTTGACTTTCTAGATCAAAGTTAATATAGTTTAATATGTTCTAAATTACACCAGGGAATCATAAAGAACAGCTGCAAAGATCTTCACTGAATATGAGAACTTTAATGGACTTTTTTTTCAGATACTACTGTCAAAACAATGGCTCTTTTTTTTAAAAACGGTGGCATTTGCCAATTTGTACAAATCTATCCAACACAAAACGTTATTGAATTTTCAATCATTTTAATCACATATAAAGTTTCATTTCATAAGACAGTGAGAAGAACAAGTTCTTGCTCTCCTGGCGTACATCGACTTGAGTCTATTTTTCTCTTTTATTTTCCCTTCATCCATCTACACTTTGCCCTCTGGAACACCTCGGCCCGTCTGTCCTCCAGCCATCCGTTTCTCTCTGCCTAAGTATTCCAGTAATGTGGAAGTATTTATATGCTCGTCTGTCTCACAGTGTGTGTCTGTCCGGCAATATTATTATGGTTGGCAACAGCAGATGTCAGCCTGGCATGGAGGGAAGAATTTGCACACCAAAAGATGGGGGTGGGCGGGTAGTTAAGGTGGGGGGTACAAAAGCAAATGAATGAAGCCGAAATAGCCAGTATTCTGTCCTTGCAATGAGTTTCCATCTTCAAAGCTAGACAGATAGCTTACACTGTCAACTTTTCCAACAAAAACAAGGTGTAACTTTTCTGGACTTCAGTGACACTTCTCATAATTAATTGTGCTGTTTTTGTGCAAATAACAAATAAAGCACAAGACATCATCAAGACATGAGTATTAATGTGTCCCTGTTTTATTTACAGTCCAAATTTGTGGTGAGGAATGTAAATGAAAATGCAAAGTCACTCCACACCTGGCTAAATATCAGCTGTTCGCCTTGAACTTAAAGTTTATCAAACTTTAAAGATCACTCGTGGTGTTTAAAAATTACTCACAATACTAACGGACAAATCGTTTCCAAGGCAACAACATAAAAGAATGATCCACAGCAGAACAAGCTAGTCGCACCATGTGCTAGGTCACGTCTGACTGCAGTTTCTCGGCACCAGAAGGTGGCACTGTGGTTCAGAAAAACCCCTTGAAAATGTATATGCTCTCATAATGAGAGCAGATGAGGCCGAGAGATGGGTAGAAATGGGGAGAAGTGCTGGGAAGTGACGACAATCCATTCAATCCATTTTTAAAAATTCCCCTTTAATATTTCTTCTTCTTCTTGTTTGGCTTCCCATCCCCTCCATCTCTCATATAATCTGTGATGATGAATGAAATCAACAAACTTGTAGAAGCCTTTTGGCTCTGATGGTGAGTCATTATGCAATCAGTCACGCTGGCAAAAGTGATGCTCTACTTTCTGCCTTCACTACCAAATGAAGAGCTGAGAAACAATTCCTCTATAAAAGATACCCGCTTACATTTACTCCCTGCCAAAAGCTTAAAAAGACATGTGTTCGGGATTATCATGTGACTTCCTCAATTTGTCAGAGCTGCAGTGGTTGCATAAATACCAAAGCAGGGCAGACTGTAATGATTTTAATGTGATGTGTAATTACTGTAATTATAAAGCTTCTTTCTTTAATTTATCTTTGTAGCTTTGTGCTGTTTTCTGTGGTCTTTCTACACTGAATTTCCCAGAAATCACATGTCAGTCAAACTCTGTGTGACTGTGACATCTTGTTCTCAGCGGTTCTGCTCTTTTCTTTGTCTCCTTATTTTCTTTTGTTTCATGTACTGCCTATACTTCTTATACAGAGATAGTATATTGATTTTCTTGCCTCTCATTACTGGCTAAAAAAACGCGTTTCTTATTCCTCTCTATAAAGCTGGTCCATCTGCTGTTAAAAAAAAAGTCAGCTCAACTAGTGGCAATATTTACTAATAATCATCACACACAAAGTACATCTCATATATAAATAAGTAAAAGCTTATGTGTATCTCGTAATTGGTATTACATCTGCTGTCGGAGATGAGTTGAATCCACTGCTGGCTCAATTTTTGGGAGAGTCTGTTAATAATTGACCTGGAAAGCACATTTCAAAGCATTTCCTTGGAGAAGCTGCAAGTTTGAATTGGCCATACTACACACCTCAGTGAACTGATTTCTGATTTTCATAAAACAGGGCTGTGACTAAATGAGCCATCTTTAGTTTTGTATATTTTTCCCAATCAATTGCTTCTAAAAGTAGCATTTAATAAGTAGTCCAAATACTGTAGTGCTTCCTGATAATTTTAGTCTGTGGACGGGCTGACAGATGAGCTCAGGCAGGAGTCTCCGTGGACTATGGTGTTTGCAGATGACTCTGTGATCTATAGTGAGTTTAAAAATGACTACATGAGAGCGACAGCTCGGGTTGAGACAAGGTCAGAGAGGCTGCCAAATGAAAAGAGGATGACCTGAGAGAGGATTTCGTAATTGTAGTGAAGGAGGACATGCAGATGATCCGCTGAGGCAATCTCCAATGGGAGCAGTGACGAATGTTTGGACAATTTTTTTTAAATAACAATCCAACAAATATTTGTTGAGCTCCTTCACCCAAACCCTAAAATGTCAGTTGTGTTGCTACCTAAAAGATCAAGACATTGTCTTGACAAGTCTTTACTGTTTATCTTATGAGTACTTTTAATGTACAAATTTTAAAAATCTGTCCAGTAGACAGTTACAGTATGACCAAATGTAGTGGATCATCCCACAGCCTCGCAAAGGACCACACGGTCAAAGATGACTTTACTTGAAATAAAACTTTGATTTGGGGGGAAAATGCTGTATAACTGCGAAATCTTCCATTCATCCACTTATTGTGTCAGTAGCTATCATCCTCAATTTTCAGATAAGTTGTAAAGATGACTAAATGATTGACAAATGAGTGACTCTTGGGCAACAAGTTTTCAGACGAAAAATGACAGCAAAGACAGTTAAAAATAATGGGAGCTCTCCCAGGTATGCTGTCATGCTCAAGAGCCCTTTGGCAGTACAAAGACTTAATCAAACCTCTCTAGACCTGGTTTTTCCTTATTCTACTTTATCTGCCTCTTCGTTTTAGACTCACACTTCAAACCAGATGCAGTTGGAAGCTCCAGCCACAACTCTTTATGTCTGTTCAGTACATATTGAACCTGCGAGTTGAAAAGCTTAAATACACTAATAAATAGCACTTGGTGATGAAAGGCGGCCAAACTCCAGAGCACCGTTGGGAACTCTCAGCAAGCATTTCCACCCCCCAAAAAAGAAAGAAAAAGTATGAAGGAAGAAGAAGCCAAACTATAAAGAACCACTCTACCCACATTCAGGCTGTGGAGAAGATCTGTTTCTCTCTTTAGCTGAGTCATTAGTAAAGACAGGCCTTTATGACCTGTTTATGACTGAAATACTGAGTCTGGATGTGTGTTTGAATCAGAGAGTAAAAGAGAGAGGTTGAAGGAAGTATGAGCCTGAGTGCGATTGAGTGAAATGTTGTTGGAAGACCATATGTTAAGCATGCGCATACTTGCAGGTGAAAAATCCCAAATGCTGGCATGCTTGAGCACTAACAAGAGTATTGTAGGAAACTTGTGTTCTGGTGCAACAAGCTGTTCGTTTAGTGTAGACAGATGCTGAATTCACTGACAGATAATTAAAGCAATAACTGGCTCTTCAAAAATTATTGGCCATATAGTCCGTCTTCTGCTTCCCGCTGATTATTATCATGCAGCAGGCTGTGGGATAGACAGACATGAACAACAAAGACAGCAAACTGCAAGAGAGGAAAGAGACGATAATTACTGTGCATATCAAAGAATGAAAAATAAATGAAAATCGTATTTCACTGTTTCGCATGAGCCTTTTGTCCCTTGTGGATCTCTCAGGCACGTTTGACTTTTGGAACTTTTGCACACACAGAAATAAAAAGCAGACAAAAGTGTTTTTTTTGTTTTGTTTTTTTTTTTTTTAAATGTTCGACTTGGTTTCATTTCCCATAATTCCCGCCCTCCTTGTCTCTCCTAAACCCCTGGCTCAAAGTTGATCGCCTCGTTTCAAGAACGCACACACATGTGAACACACCCATGTGTATTTGTGCAAGGAAACACACATGCACGAAGGAAACACACGCGAACACACGTTTTTGAGCCACGATTCGGGTTCACGTCCACCGGCCTCCGGTGAGCTTCCAGGATATCTTCAACACCTCGAACTGGCAGTCCTTGTCTACAGACGGACAAAATGAGGGGGAGAGAGAGAAAGGGAAACAGGGGCCGAGGCTGAGAGTTGGATCAAAGATAAATACAGAGAGAATGATGAGAGACATTTGGGCAAGACATTTGGTGAAGAGGTTAAGCGATAGAGACACGAGACAGCGATTTGGAACGCAGAGAGAAGAAGATGGCAAGAGCGAAAAAGCAGCAGAAACAAAGGCAAAAGTTCAGATTTGATGTTATCAATATGCTCAGAAGAAAACAGAGTGAAGATCACGGGCCTGTTATGTCATTTAAAATAAGTATTCTTCATTTATGGCCCTTTTAGTTGCTCTGCTCCCTGGAAGGAACTCTTTACCTTCTAGTATCAGAAATATTGATTCACCAGCACTTTTCAAATCTGAGTTCAAAATCCAGACATTTAAAAACTGCTTTTTCCCCTGTGATCATTTATTTTATTCTTGGGTATTTTGATAGGCGTCTAAAAAATAAAATGTGTTGTTATTATTTAGCTCCAATTGTTCAATAACTTTTAGGTGACAGTGTGGTCCAACACTTAAGCTCATGTCCCCACATGCAGAAAAAAAGTTGTTGCTGGTTTTTACTTGGGGTGAGTCTAGCTGCATCAACAGCCGCTGATCTGCCGTACACGGGACAGCTTTGTTGTAACATTTCGGAGCCACATCTGGCCCACAGAACACTTGCTGTAACCCGATTCAGGCCTGTCTCATGACTTCTGGTCCACATCTGGCCTGTGCAATATTTGCTATTGCCCTAACAGAGCTGTATGTGCCAAAGGTTGCCCAGATCAGTCCCAAATATGGTTGCTATCTGGGCAGCAGTCTAAAAATCTGATTGAATTAGTATTTAGTTTCACTACAGCTTTTCCTTGGATCTCACGTTCAGGTTGGTTACTTCATATTTGGAATCAGTGAGTATTTTGCTCTATAACAGAGGGTCTTAAACCTTTTTTTTTTCTGACATGCTGCTTTTCAGAAGCCAAAACAAGTTCATGGATCCTGCAATATTTCATCCGTCATTAACAGGACAGGGAAAGCAAGTAATAAAAAAGGGTCCTTGGTCAAAATCTCATTCTGTCTATACTTCCTGAAGAAATGCATACAGCTGGGATATTTTGGCCTGGTTGTTTATTTGGGCCACCTCACAGTTTAAAAATCACTGTAGAAGCTTTTTTTTTCATAGGTTGATGAAATGTATTGATCCAAGTCGGCTTTGTAACATCAATCCATATTGAGACATTTGCACAACAAGTTTTTCTCATGCTGTAACTGAAACACAGGAAGACAACATAGATCTGCTGCAATCAGCAACATTTCAGAGGTCTTAAAACAAATTCAAAAGCTCACTTAGAGTCCTGATGTTAGCCACATGCAGCACCTCTTGGATGGTCTACAGCTCAGACTGTGAGCCTAATGAGGCCTCGTCACCCAACAACATTTAATTTAAATAAATACGTGCTGTAATCTTATGGAAAGCCTCCCTATATAAGTCGAGGCTGTCAAAACAGCGCTCCTGGTTTTGGTTCAGTCAATTTTCAGACATCTACATCGTTCTCATCATAAAGTAGTAATTTTTTTCCCTTTTTTAATTTAAAGTTAAAACACTTGAAAAGACACAGCTGATGAGGTGTTTGCAATTTATGCCATCGTTGTTCTCATTTTTTTAGATTTTGCTTTTACTTTTCCAAGTTGAGTTGGGGATTGTCTGATTTACTTCCCATCCAAATCGCTCTTTAGTTCTTCCACTTTGAGCCAAATTCTCATTGGCTGCTGCCAGGATCGCTGACAGATCCCCGCCTTGGTGAGTCTTGGCTTCCGTTCGACCATGTGAGCCCAGCTAGACTGGACCGACCAAATCAAACACCTATAGTACAAGAGGAAGGGGAAAAAAGCATCTTCTCAGGCTCCGTCAGGTCTGGAGCGGCATGGAGGGTCGATACCTCCCGTTTGAACTTGTTCAGACCGCATTTGAGTGACTGTTGGGCCAACTTCGTGGTGGTCTGGCTGGATGTTGAACAGGCGTAGGAATGATGTAGGTGCATTTAAAGCCTAATAGACTTGTACTGGACTAAAAGAAACTTTACTAGTAAATTATTTTATTTCTTAGATGTTCAGAGTTGTCTTTTTATTTGTGTCCCCTCTTTGTTTATGACACAATTTTTCTTCGGTGTGTGCTTTTCTCATGGATAATGCAAACCAGCTCGTCCAGTTAAAATTAAAATTCTTATAAGATTAAAGTCTTTATAAACAGATACAAAAGATGGATAGCGGTTTCTTTCCACTCGTAGTGTTACTTAAAATGACCAATCAGACTTGAGCGGGCTTTGGTTTCATTCCAGCAAATTCCTAAATAAATTTAGATTTTGGTGAAACTGTTGGAATCACAGGCTAGTTATCCAAAGTTACATAAAAAGCCCTAATAAACTGGTTGGTTCTGACTGGTTCCCAAGTTTGGTTAAAGGAGATTGAGGATGGCATGCTATCAAGTGAATTCCAATCATGAAAAGAAGACATTTTTAGGTAAATGAACATCTGCTCTTCAGCTGGAACCTTCAGTGTATATGAAGTATATGAAGGAGTGGAAGTGGCCACCGAAGGCACTAATGCCTCTTTTTCACTAGTTCCTACTCAGCTCAAGTCCACTTGAGTCTACTTGGTTTTAGCCATCTTCCACTACAACTGAGTACCACCTCAGTATGCATGGGGTCGTTATGACAATGTGTCCGAAAGTCTTATTTGTATACGACAAGTCAATACCTACATTTTAAAACATTCAAGTAGCAATCAACAAATGTGACTGATTGAAAGTAATAAAACAGAGAAATATTTTATAGATGCACGTTATTATCTAGCTATCTATCAAATATATGATATATTTAGAGTTGTATTATTATTTTTTAAAGCCTACAATGGCGGTTGGTCTGCAAGTAAGCTGTATATTTTAAAGATACCCGAACAAATGTGATTCTGTAGTTTTAAGGATGTGGTGAATTACCATCATTTGATCATAGACAGAAAAAGTTAGAAGTAAGTCACTTTCCAAAATTCAGCAACAGTTCTACACGTTGCCTACAGCTCCACATTTTCTCCCTCTGTACCTGGATGGTGCCTGCCTGCCACACGGAAGAACTCCTTGAGCAACTTTCATCTCGCCCGAGCAGCACCTGTCTCTCTCCTCCTCATCATAAACTCGTCATCATATCCTATGCTATGATTTACTTTTGTTTGTGTTTGACAAGATTTGTGGTCTTGCCACATGTGTCACAAACCACTTCTTGGCTGTTTGTGGAGCTGAAATAGCTCCACACATGACTCCGCTTACAATCATCAACTTAGTGAGCGATCACACGTGAGCTGTGATGCATTCAAACAGCCGTATTTTGCATATCGCTATGACAGGCGGAAGAAGAAGTAGTTCCTACCAATCATTTAGACAATCACGTGATACAGTTACGTTTCCCTGTGGTCCTGTTAGTAATAAACTACAAATTTACCGCAAATTACTAAAATATTGATATTTTAATATGAGAATCGATTTTAGAACATAAATATCTGGTGTTGGAAAAATTAATATTTCAACATGTTATTATACTAAAGTAAGTAATTACATTACAGTTTAGTACTGCAGACTTCTTCTTGCAAACTTCTACTACTCTGTTATTTGGCGATGAACTAATATCTGTGCTTATGCAATGCGCTTTTACAGTTTATGGTAGCGGTAATGCTAAATGCACCTGAGTAACTGACCTGTCCAGTGTATTGTAGAATCCAAAAAGCTGTTTTGGAGATCAGAAACAGCATTTTGTGACCTCACGGGGTGTAAATGAGTGAAAGGAGGGAGCCAGCCAGAAAGTGGTCTCATTTGTTTTTGGAGGCTGTTTCACAGGCCATCCAGGGACATAAAGACCAGAGGAGGAGGGTCACTGAAGAGTTCCCACTGACTGGCTGCTGGTTTGTATTAATGGGATTCCAGACCTCCCTCACACTGTGACATGATTCCCTGTTAGTACTGAGTGTGGGGGTAAACAGCGGGGTTGTTTAATCTCCCTCCATTGCTGATAGTTCTCACTCCTCTCCTGCTCTTCTTCCTTTCTTCGACTTCCTTTATCTGCACATCAATCACTCTTTTCACTGTTTCCATTTGTTTCCTTTCCTCTAGCCTCTCATCTCCTCTAATGTCTTCAGCTTCCTCCTCTCTTATGTCCCCTTCATCTTCACTTCCCCTCACCTAACTTCTTTGTTTCCTTCTCATCATCTTTTCCCTTTGTTCCACCTTCACCCTTCTGAACTCCCTCCTCTGTATCCTCCTTAATTTCCTTTCCTTCTCTTCTGCTCTCCCGTTCTGTTTTCACTTGTCTCATCCAATTAACTTCTGCCATTTCTTTACTTCTCCTTGCTCATCCCTTGATCCCTCATTCTCATTACCCCTCACTGAATTTATGTAAACGTGAGAATTAGCTTTCTCACGTTTACATAGTTGTTTCTGTCGTTCTGTCCATTTTCTCTCCCTTACTCCTTCTTTCCGTGTGTCTCATTTCTCTTCAGATGTTCTCTGTTTTCTCATCTCTTCTCGTTCTGTCGTCATCATTTTTATATCCATCTGTTTAGCTCTCGTCCACCATCCACTTTTCTCGCTTCCCTGTCTCTCCTCCATGTTTCTTTTCTCTGCCCTTTTCTTCTTCTCCTCTTTCATCTTGTCTGTACCCCTCTTGGTTTCTTCGCCCCGTGTTCACTTCTCTGCTTGCCTCTCTGCCCTCTGTGTGACTCGTCTCTTCATTAACTTTGTTTGGAGACCAGTAAACCAGCTTGCCGCTCACAAACCTCCCAGTGCCCCCATTTAAAGTACGGACAAACAAACAGAAAGCATGGAAGGAGCACACATATGCGCACACACACACAAACAAGGACTCAACATAACACCCGCAAAGGCACACACACACACACAGTGTTTGTCTGAAGTCCGTGCCCACTAACATTCAGCTCAATGGTGGGTTTATAGTGTTTGTGACCCCGTGCACTGTGGTGTAACAGCCATATTAAAACACACACAAAAAACAGCAAAGCTAAGCGTCTTTGTGAAACCGCTGTGTTTTGTGTGCAGTTTCATATTTTCGGCCGATTTTATTGATCGCAGAGTTGTTCAGAAAGTTAGCGAGTAAACACAAATAACGAGGGAAAACTGCATATTTCTGTGTGTAAGTGTGTGTGTGTGTGTTTTCAGTGCTTCCAGATGTATATTTTGTTTGTTATTGATTAATGGAAGGAGATCAATAAAAAGCAAACAGGAACACAGCCGGACAAAAAGCCAAGAAACGATTGGATGCACCGTTTGTTCATAATCACATTCAAATGTTTTGCTATGCAAAAATTCTCCCTAATATTTTCACTCAGCTGTTAACAGATCAAGGAAAATAATAAACATCCTCTTTTGTATTTTATTATTGTTTTTTAATAGCAAAAGAAAATACTTTATCTGGATAATTGCTTGGCAAGTGGCACAAAGTATGTCTTGCTGTGGTCCTGGGTTTTCTTTAACCATGTCGTGAATATAAAATTCATCCATCCATTCATCTCAAATATCCAATTCAGAATCGGGTTTAGTGTTCTTAGTCTGAGTTATTAGTTTCTGAGTTTTTTGTGTTCGTATATCGCAGACATTCATGGTTGGTTCTTTGTTGATATCCTATCAGAAAATATTCATAGCTTTAGTTGGACTTTTCAGTCTAGTTCTTTTTTATTCTTTTTTTTTTTCTTTTTCCACTTTATTACCTACAAATTCTAAACTTGAGTGGTGGATGTTTTTAAGCTGTGCTTACAGCTTGTTAACAATTAGAAGTATAACAATAGAACCAATGTGAATGATTATTATTTTTTTTATTATTTTTTCTTAGTCTAGTTCTTGGTTATAGTTTGCTTATATTCCCTGTTTCCTGTGTGTTTCCCATGTCTTCATAAGTCTCGTGTCTATGTTAAGTGTTAGGTTTCAGTTACTTGCTGTTTTATTTTGATAGTTGTGTCTTCTTTGTGCCTTTTATTGACTTTTACTTAGATTTTTTACTTTTACTTTTGTCTTCCCTTGATTACCTCATGAGTGTGTTGTTGTGTCTTACTATTAGTTTATCTGCCTGTGAGTTTCCATTATGTACCACCTAAATTTGGGGACTGGCACCTGCTGGATTGCTACTTCACCAAAATAAAGGTCAAGTTTTTTCCCATAATCCAAGTCTGCATATTGGGTTTAGAAATCAACAATATTCAAACTTAGCATAACTTGTTCTTATCATGTGGGTGTAGTATATGAACACAGCACTTCTATTCAGAGCTGGAGTTTTTCATGGATCCGTTAACATTTCTGATAAAAGGTATCTCGTCAAATAATTTTTGTTTTGTCCCTTTGCTTTTTCACCGCCAGCAGAAGGCTAGTCTTGCTCAGACTACTTCGGGAGGAGGTTTCTTAACATTTGTAACAGAGTCTTTATTCATGTGGTGTCATTGGCCTGTTGGGTTTGTCCCTGTGACATTGTGGGTTCTTCTGTCACAGGGATTAAAATCAGGACAGGAAATCTGGTGATGGCATTACGTAGATACAAAGTGTGTAAAGGGAGGAGGTTGGTGTGGATCGATGGCTCAGCAAAATTTAAGTGATCCGAGTGATCGTCAACTTATCTTTCTTTTGGTTTTTTTTGTTCAGTATTATATGTGTCAGCACAGATGTGCTTCACATCAGTGGAGCCTCTCTGTGTGGAGTTTGCATGTTCTCCCCATGCCTGCATGGCCTCACACCTGGTACAGCCACTTCCTCCCACAGTCCAAAGACAGTAATAATAAATGTGGCGTAGCTGTGTAATGGAGTGGGAATTGTTGTCCGCCTAAGGTTCTCAGTCTACCCAACCCTTTGTCCTGTAACAACCAGTGACAATAAATTGGATAAGAAAATGTGATGGAAGGATTACAATCATCCTCGAAGTTTATCATGTGCGTTGTTGTAACATGATTGCTGTGGTCATCTGTGTTTTGAGGAAACAGGAAACAGTTTACACTGTTTTCCTTTAGGTTTTTTTCCCCTCTTTGGTTTTGCTTCAACGCCTGTTTTTATCAGCTCACACTCTACATTTACTTGGAAGCCACAGCAACGTATTTCACAACAAAGTTTCTTGTTCAAGTTTTATAAAAGCCTTTCGGCACTGTTAGCCAAGATAGGTTGTGATCCTAATTTGGATAAGAAAATGGATGGATGGAAGCTTTCTTTAACAAAAAAAAGTAAACTGTCAATAGTGCTGTGCAGCTTTCTCAGTATTAAACTGGGTCTGATTCTCTCTCTGGTTTTAACTGAATGTTCTGAATGTGCCCTGAAGTTAAAGATACTGACTCCTGCAAGTCAGCCAGTGTGTGTGTCTGTTTCATGTTCAGCCTCTCGGCATGTTTGCATGTCCCCACAACGAACCAGATCTTGGCCTTGCTGTTCCCCAGCATGCCAAACTGTCTTCAGATGCCACATACACAAAAATGCAAAGATTTTTGTGTGGTGTTGAAGGCGGCTGACATATAACAGACCGTGTGTCTGATTGTCAGTTAATTGAACTGGAGTCAGTCTACCAGTTCTGATTCGGAGCTGTTTAATTCCATTACGCTCATTTTGTTGTTAACACAACAGGCCAAACGTCTCGGTTTACCTCTGTCTGTCGCCCACTCGAAGTTGTTGTTTCAGCTTCTTGTCGGTCTTTTCTCTCTCACCCTTCATCTGTCCTCTGCTTTACTGCAATCCTATTTTGCAACTTAATGTAATTTTTTTTCCTTGAGCTATGTGGGAACACCTTATGTCACATTAAATTTGAAATGTTCACAAATTAGCTTTTTGTTATTTATTTATTTTACCTTTTGTACCTGCATTCATAAACAATGGCCAACTAAAAGAACAGGAAGTCCGATGTAGTCATCTACTGGAGCCCCGAAAAGTCTGCTTCCCCAAGTGGTTATGTCAAAAGACCAAACAATGGGTTTTTTAGATTGATGTGGAAACATCACGTTAATCACATGGCTGTGGAAAATGAGAGAGAAAGAAAACTTGAATAACCCAAAGATATTTTTTAAACCATCTTGTTTCAGTGTTGTTTTAACTTTGCGGTCTGGTAACCTCTCGACTTTGTTCACTATTTCATATTTTTCTCATCAGCCATTTTCTCACTGACCATTTGAAATTTGATAAACTGCCATCAACTGCTTTAAGGGGAGGAAACATTCGTTGTTATAGTTAATTAAGGAAAGGATATGCTGTCTGTAGTGTTGGCCCACCAACCTATCCCAGGTTTCAACAATATCAAGACTGATAATTCAACTGAGTGCAGAAGGTTATCTTGGTAAATATGGACGCACATTTGAACAACCTCAGGTGAGATGAGTCTGTATCTGTTATTGTAGGATCTACCTTCCAATATAAAGTACCTTGAGGCGACTGTTGTTGTGATACAGTGCTGTATAAATAAAATTGAATTGACGTGAAATTGATGAGCAACATTCACAGCAGCTGATAAAAAGCATGTTCAGATATTTCAAAAATATTTCAATAACTTCACTTATTTCTAGGTTTTCTTCCTTCTTCTTGCCTCGTTTCTTATTTCTCCTTCTATCTATAAGAAAGAATTCTTCCTTCCATCCCTCCTTTCACCTCTCCTCCTCAATCCATCATTCTGCCTAACATGAACATGGATTTTTAGAGACGTGAAAAGAAAAAGATGAGAGCCCAACATGCGGTTGTGTTAATTATAGATGGAGAAAGTGTGTGTGTGTGTGTGTGTGCGGGGGGCATGTGTGTCTCAAATCTCTACGGTCTGTTTTCTGTGGTCAGACAGAAGGTTCTGGAAAAGTGGATCATATGCAGCATTTGACGGCTCATTATCTCTTTATGTCTCCAACAATTCACGGACCATTGGAAAAGAAGACACTGTGTGTGTGTGTGTGTGTGTGTGTGTGTGTGTGTGTGTGTGTGTGTGTGTGTGTGCGCAAGCAATACTTTGCCTTAGGTGTCAACAAAAGTTCTGTGTGATCACCAGAACATTTCTCTGCTGTAGTTTTTGGTTTCTTTGCAAAATTGGGATCAGTGCTCAGGAAGGGAATCTCGGAGGCTGCAGCCTGCACCAACCATCAAAACCAATTGACTGTCAGTGCAGACGAGCAGCAGTCAACTTTCGCTTGATGAGCTTTCTGTGACGATACGCTGCAAAACAGCACAGCTATCTTCTGCATTTTTCTCCAAGAAGATGTCATATGAGCGCCACGAAATGCTCGGTAATGATTGATTTTCTTTTTTCTTTTTTTTTTTATTATGCTAATAAATATTTTCAAAAAATGAATGTTGGATTTGATCGCATTGGCGGAGAGCGAGAGAGGGGGAAAGAAAAGAAGTAGTAATAAAAGTGAAGGGGAGAAATTCTGGCCTGAAAGAAAAGCTCTGATTTTTGAGGTCTTGTCATCACCTTCTGAGAGGTTTGGATACACCACAAACACACACACCCACACACGCACTAATACATGGATCTGGAAAAATGCTTAGTAAGGACCAAAATCTCTGGGTAACTCAAAGACGCCTGAAGGCAGAGAGCGCAAAGAAGAAAAAAGAAAAGGGAAACAAGTTTGGAGATACTGAAAATGTTCAGATGTACTGAACATGGAGGATTTTCCATCTGTGTGTTCTATTGTTCATGTAACAAAATTCCCAATAAAAAACTGTAAAGGAGCCTCAGAAAGAGCAACGGAGCAGGGATCCCTCCTGCTCGACTTCTGACCTGAACAGAAGCAGCAAAGTCAGAGTTCTGGCAGCAGGATAGTTATTTAACTAATTTCCTTAGTTAGCAAACAGCTGCAATTAATTTATAAACTATAAGGCCAAATTAATTGAGACAAACTGAATTTCCTTTTGGGAAAAAGGAGCAGGCGTCTCAGTGGTGCAGGGGTTAGCTGTGTTACCTCGCAGAAAGTAGGCTCCTGGTTTAAACCCACAAGCTGGCTGGAGCTCCGCTGTGCACAATTTGCATTTGCCTATGTTGGTTCACTGAGGATGTGTCTCTCACACAGTCCAAAAGCACACATGTTAGAATAATTGCTGATTCTTAATTGGCCATAGGTATAATTGAAGAACTTCTGTAATGAATAAGTGATAGAGTTGTCCAAGTACAGCTAGGATAGGCTCCAGCCACCCTGTGATCCTGAACTGGACTAGCAGTCCAGGTCGAAGGCAGGCTTTTGGGGGAAAGGCAATGAAAATGGCAGCAATTTTTTTGGTTTATTATTATGGCAGGACTATGGCTTAGGTGGTAGATAGTGTGTGGACTGGTTCTTATATAGTGCTTTTCTGTTCCACCAGATCACACAAAGTTTATACAAACTGCCCCATTCACCCATTCACATACGCGCTTTTTCTAACGTTCACACACATTCATACTTCGATGGGTACATCAGAGAGCAATTTGGGGTTAGTATCTTTCCCAAGGATATTTGGCATGCAGACTGGAGCAGCCAGGGATCAAACCACCAACCTTCCAATGAGTAGATGACCTCCTCTAACCCCTTCAGCTACAGCCACCCCTACAGTGGATTCATCTCCAGCTACTCCGTCCATGTGTCGGAGCATCCCTTTTTATCTAATTTTCACCCACCACCGGATGCATCAGGTACAAGGGTGTTCCCTGAAGACACGCTGATTGTGTCTCTGGGATCAGATCATGCTGGTGATTTAAATGCAGTTGTTTATGTTCCGATCACTGCTTAAATTAATGCAGAAGCTCACAGCCTTAGGCTTCCGTCACACAGGCACAGAGACCAGTCAGCACCCTCCTGGCAATCTAGAGTTGCAGGGCAAAAAAAGCATCTTCTCAGACTGTTTGGTGGGTGAAGTTGGCGCTGTACTGAAATAAATAAATAAATAAAACTCCCTGTGATTGCTGGTGGATAGCAGATTGCAACAGTTCCTGATAGTTTTTATGGAAGACACCAAAAATTCTCACCAACTAGTCTAAGCCAGCAATGTCACTGACTTCACAGTGACTGCCAGCAACCTCCGTGAACCACTTTCCAACCGGTTAGGAATGCACATTTTTCCTTAGAGACTGATGGTTTCAAGAGAGTTTCCAACCAGTCTCTAGTCTTGCGTGACTGTGGACTTTAGTTTAGACAAGCTCTTTGAGATAACTTTCCAAGTGGTAAGGTTCGCTTCTAGAAGGACTTTGATAGGATATACTCTCCAATTTTGCCTTCCAGTTTTATTTATAATTTATAATTCACACTACTTATCATAAACTCAGCAAATGATATTATTTCCTCCTCTGAGCATTTGTGTTTCCAAGGCATACTTGGAATGACGACGAAAGCAATTTAATTGTAAATATTGACTAAAGACGTCGGGATGATATGAAGCTGAATTGCTGAGTAAAAACATAGAGTGCTCCTTGGCGAAAAACAAAACATAAACATTCAAATAAAAAAAAGAGGGAAAGACAGAGAGACTGAAGAAAAGAAAGGAAAGAATGTTAAGAGTCATGGTTATGTGAAGAATGTAGATACCGTTTAAAGAAAAAAAAAAAAGACCCAAATTGCTTCAGTTACGGGAATCCTGCTGACAACCCCCCCTGTATACGACCGACTGCTGACCAGCTAATTTGAGAATCCCAACCACAGCACAGAGGAAAAGTCTGTGTGTGTATCTGAGGACCAACTATGTTTGCATGACTCTGAGTACTTGGCAGAGATGGAAGGATAAATTTCTCCCCTCATCTTCTTTTTTGGACAGTGTAGCTGATCTTTGTGTGTGTGTGTGTGTGTGTGTGTGTGTGTGTGTGTGTGTGTGTGTGTGTGTGTGTGTGTGTGTGTGTGTGTGTGTGTGTGTCCGTAAAGAGGGGATCAAAAAACCAAAGAAAGCTATTCCTTGGATGTGATCCCGTCTAAAAATAAGTGAACGGGTCAAAGACATTTAAGAGTTATCCAAAGGTAGACAAGAGGTGCTGTCCTCTTGTCTTAATCTCCACGTGTGCACGTAGGAAGGTAAATCGGTGCAGCGAGCCAATTCAGACCCTGCACTTACTGGAACTGAGGCCACCTAAAAAGTCAGAGGAGACCCACACGCACACAAACACACACACAGCCTCTTTGTGCCCTGAGCTCAAATGAAACACGGCTGTCTAGTAATCCTGTTATCATAAGCTGCGGTCGCTCTATCTGTATCACTTACACTGTATTACAGTATGCACACAAGAAGAACTAAAGGCATTACAGAGAAAGACAAGAAGAAGCAGAAAGGAGATAATGGTAGTGAAGAAGACAGCCTAAGGTAAAGTTTGTTTGTTTTTTTAAGTAAGGAGAAAAGCTTTCCAAGCATACCGATCACTCGGTTTTCCTTTCCTTGAAATCTAATTTTGAGCCCAGTGCTCTTTCTTCTGATGTGAAGTTTTGCAGCTCTCAACGTTTTCTTGCAGTGGGTCTAAAACATTTTGCAGTCATTCTTCCCCCGGCCTGTACATGGACGCAAACATGGACAGAATTTTAAGTCTGGTTAAAATAACTAAAGATATCGGTGGAGATTTGTGCACAACGCTGAACTTTCAGTCTTTGATCCAATCTTGATAAATTCCTTTTTTTGCATTGAATGATTTTTCAACTGTGTGAGTCAACTCTTTGTCAGAGAGAAGAGAAAGCACGGCAGCTATTAGCGTATCGATATGCCCCATCCCTGTATGACCACAGTCTTCTGATGACTGCTTCCAGCAGGCTAACACACCGTCTCCGATAATTTCATACTGGCTTCTTAAACATGACAATGAGTTCACTGTACTCAAATGGCCTCCACAGTCTCCAGATTTCAATCCAGTGTGGTGGAGCAGGAGATTCACATCAGCTGTGTGAGGCGACCGTGTCAGTATGGACCAAAATCTCTGAGCAGTGTTTCCAGGACCTTGTTGAATGTGTGTCATGAATTATCAAAGCCTTTCTGAGAGTGCAACCCAATACCAGCAAGTTCTATCTAATTAAGTGTTCTCTGAGCATTAGTATTAAATCTGAATACAAACTTAATTTCACTTAAGGAAAGTACAGACACAAAGTGATTCCTTTTCACAGTTTCTTATTTTAACTTGAGGTGTTCCTGGGCCATGTACTATGAAGTCAGGATTGTATGCAGGTGGCTGGTATTCTCCTCAGTGAATACCAGCTCTCTCAGGTGCTTCAACACCCGCCCACACCTTGCCTCAGGTGACCTCAGTAGCTCACATGATGGGTTTGGGCAAGGTCCCACAGTGGTTTTGTTTCAATCTTAACCCAGATGATGGTAATAACCTACACCTTTTTCACACCTTGGCTCATTTTATGGCTCGATTTTATATGATTTTATATTGAGCACATGATCAGTGGCACAGTAGGGGACACAACACCTACTAGGGGTTAAACACCTGTGACTCTCCAGCTTTAGTTTTTATAACTGAAGAAACATCTTGGATAAAATGTCTTTGCAAACTCAAATAAGTTCTTTTCTTTGTCACGCTCTTAAAACTAATCTTACAAATCTGGTTATCAACTCGTAAAGTTAACCCACAGCTTCCTCGGGACAGTGAAAGTGGCGGCTCTGGCAGCATCTGACTAATTATAGTTATTGATAAGTATACTGGCAGCAGAGTGGTCCAACAGCGGAAGATAAAACTACACTGTGGGAAAATTATGAAATGGTCTGAAAGCACAGCTGCTGCAGATAAATCAGCAGTGTGATTGTGAATGTGTGTGAGGGGGGAAGCACTGTAAGGTAGTTAAAAGCACAGAATAAGTGTGTGTGGGCTTTAAGAGCTTTGGTCAGTAAGACTGGAAAAGAGCTGCTGTATTAATTTGGTTTATCTGAAGCCAGGAAAGAAAGCTGGCAAAAATGCAGACTGCATAAGTTAACAGACGTCTCAATAACACAACTCTGTCATTAAAACGCCCGAGAATCTGATGGATTATAATCATTAAGTTAGTGTTTAAAAGACATCTTTCTGTCGGGGTAGATCCCAGTGTTTTTAAGCTTTTCGAAGTTCACTTCTTGTTTGCTTCTTAGCTTTTCTTGTTGTTTAGGCTTTAATCTTCATTTATTCTTGAGAACCTTTAGTTCTTCTTTTTTCAATACAGTCTTGGTTAGAGTTTAATTTGTTCCCTCGCCCTTGCCTCTGTCTGACCTTTTTAGTGTTATTCTTTTTTCTTTCTTTCTTTTTTTTGTTACTTTGTATGTTGGACTCAGTTTTGTGCCTCTGTTTTGGATTTATTTTTTGGGACTTTTATCAGCGTAAAGTAAACGGCTTGCTCTTTGTTCCCTGGCCTTCTGCCTTGGCGTCTTGCACTTGGGTCCTCACTCTGCAAACTCAACATTATGACACTTTCAGCTGTAGCCTCAGTACTGTTTAATGGTAATGAGAGTAAAGAATATAAAAATATAAAAACAGGGGTTAGGCTAGGTAAAAATGGGTGATCTGTTGTAGGATCACACATTAATGGATGTAGAATGATAAATTACTGTAAAATCATTTTTGCAGCCAAAAGGGGAAAAAAAAGGAAAGACAAAGACATTAGAAAAACTTTGGACCCTCCTGTCTATCTTCAAGTTACGGTAGCACTAATTTCTGGATAACTGATGGTCGGTATGTGATGACTTTATACCTCTTGATCTCTAATCAAAAATCTCAACTGCTCCAGAGCAGTACAGTACAAGTTATCTGTAAATGACCACAGCAGACCCAATGACATCAACATGCTTTGCAGCATTCTTTATTAGCACACACGGTTGCTGTTCACAATGCACACAGAGCTACAGCTCTCCCGCTGCCCGCTCAACATTACCACAAAAACCCCAACCACAGGACCCAGTACAATATTTAAGTCGGCGGTGCATGATTGCAGATGCCGTGCAGGTGCATCCACCTTCCCTGCACGGCACCGCAGGCCACGCCCCACCACATTATCATAGCAAGACAGCGTTGAAATCACCTAGATCAGATGGTACAGGCCACTTCTTCTTTGAGTTGCTCGCTTCAGGGGTTGCTACAGTGGATCATCTCCAGCCATGAATCTCCTCTGAGGTCTTCCTCTTTTCCTCCTGCCTGGCAGCTCCACCATCCTTTGCACACCCAAACCATTTTCAGTTTGCCTCTCTAACTTTGTCACCAAACTGATTTCCTCATTCAGTACCCCCTATTCCTCTCAGAGCATCCCATCATTTGCTTTATTTAGATTCACAAAGACACGGTGAAGCTCCTTCTGACCTTCTCTATATGCCTCCATCAACACTTTCAAAGTAAACATCACATCTTTAGTGCTCTTTAGTGCCAAGATGCCACTCACTGATCACCTTTTTTTTCCAGCATAACTTCAATAACTCTTTCATAACACTTGTTACAGCCCTCTGATTAAACATAGTGACTGAGTATTTAACAAGCGATTCGATCCTAGAGAAGTTCTTTTGGTTCATTTATCTCTGTGACAGAGAGGGCCTGCAGGTAAGCTCGAGTTTGTAACAGGCTTTATATTTCATCCACCTGTTTTCTTCACTATGTGAGCCAAGTTTTACTCAGAAGCTCACCCTGAATAGTTAAATCACATCATGTTCTCTAGTAGAGAAACAAGCAAAAGCTAGAGCAGCACAGCTAAGCTTTAGAGCCAACTTAATGGTTTTGGTTTTTAAGATGTTTACAGAGACGATCCTCTCTGTAAGAAGTAAATTATTACCTTGTTAGGCTTAAGATTTACATGAGTTTTATGTAGCCTTAGAATATGATATATGGGTTTCTTTATTTTCTCTCCATCCTCCACCCATCCATTCAGACATCGTCCTTCACTGTTCCAGTAATGTGTAACTATATATACTAGTCTTCATTCTTCATGTGTGTGTGTGTGTGTGTGTGTGTGTGTGTGTCTGTGGGCTTCTGTTCCTGGAAGAAACTCTGTCACCCCGGGTCATTATATTTTAACGACCACACACAGAAAACTCCTTCAGTAGCAATGTTATAACTCAAGGTGATGGGATAGCCTGTGATCTTTAAGATTATTCCTCATAATTCATGTTGCAAAGGCCTGATGTAAGGCCCGATACATCAGCTTAGTGTGCATTTTTTTTTTAATATATTTAAGTCAGTCGTCTAAACTTTGATCTGTAACGTCAAATTTCCAATATTTTCTGCAGCAAGAGTGAAAGTAAAAATGTTTTGTCTGATTCTCCTTCACTTAAGCCATAACTTTTGTTGGATGAAGGATGATTTTTTGGGGGCATGGCTCCAAATCAAAGGTCCTACATCACACACTGAGTGATAAAACTGACTGGCTTTCAATTTGCTCCAAGTTCACTTCTAGCAAATGGGAGCAAATATTCCTAACATTGAATGTAATGACCAAAACTTCTCATAGAAATGAAAAAGCCATTCATTAACCATTGCTACCAATGTGTGATGCTTTCAGCATACAGTGGCAGCAGGATCCCAAACTGTTGGAATATACCTTTTTTTTCGATGGAAATCTACCATATTAGATAAAATACCGAGCTCACGCACAGCCACTTGAAAATAAATAAAAAGACGATGCTACCAAAATGTATTTCACTGCCTACTGATTCAAATATCCATCACTTGGATAGTTAAAAACTTGGCTTTTAAACTTTGAGCAATAGCAGTTTCAGTAAATCTGGTTATGCACAGTGCACTCCAGATTTCTTTTTGTTTTTGATTTTGTTTTGTTTTTTGCATATTTGTCAAACTTACATGATTTAGATCACATTTCTATTATTAAAAAATAAATTTTTAATATTAGACAAGTAAGTCAATGCAAAATACATTTTTAAAGGTCTGTGAAGGTTCTCAGTCATCCAGGTCATCGTGGTCTAAGGATCTGGGAAAGAAAAGCGCCTAGACTTCTGTTTCTTTGGACACGTTTCTTTCCAAGCTCTTTAGACTATATTTTAAAGGATACTTTCATTTATTTGGGAGATAAGATTTCCAAACATACCTGGTCCACAACTGTTGAGTCAAGAAATCCCTTAAATAGAAGCTGTTTGACAAAGTGAAGCAGAAATTATTCCAAGAGCGAATCAACGACTCATCCATGAGGTCCCAAAACATCCAGATCACTGAAGGCCTCACTTGTCTGAGTTAAGGTCAGAGTTCATGATTCAACAAAAAGAAAGAGAAAATGGCATCCATCTATACTAGTATCCTTTCCCCCCTAACAGGAGCAACACTTGTGCATTTTATGTTAAATATATAAGTTGAAACTAACCTGTATTTTCACTAAGTTATACAAATGCTAGCAGCTAGTCCAGTTGCCTGAAGCTGAGTAGCATGTTTCCACAGGTCAAAGGTTTGTGGAATTGGTTGTAATCTTTGTGGTGGGGATCTCATCTCAGTTATTTTATAACTGGATACAGGAGGCTACCAGATCTACCAGGACAAGGGAGTTTGGTAAGGATTAGACATGATTTAAAAACCTAGCCAAACCTCTAATCAAGACTTCCCTCTGATCTCTTGGACAAATCTGGTGTAAATCATCCAGTAATCCTTTTGTGTGTCCCCAGCCTGACTTCTGTTCATCTTCTGTATTCATCTCATCTGTTAGTGATTTTACTGTAAGCAAACAACAGACACTTGCCTTCAAACGCTCTGTTCTTTAGGAGCACTAATTTGAAGCGTGCACGTGCGCAGACGCACAAGTTTGCAATCACCTTATAGCTCCACTCCTCCCAGGGTCTTGTTTTGAGAAATGCCGTTCATTCGTTTGAGTGGAAAACTCTTCAAATATGGAGACAGTTTAATAAACTCAAGTGCCCTGTGAAGCACATCACAAAAATTATTGAGGCTTTTTATGTAATTTCTAGAATAGCTAGTTGGCATTCTTAACATCCTGAAAAAATTTGCTGATCATTCATTTGAGGCATGCTGAGGGTGAGTAGGGTTGCATTGGTGTCAGGGGAATTCAGCTCACCACTGTGAAATCTGACTAGTAAAGGCCAAAGCCCACAGGAGCCTGATTTCTCCTCATTAGGTATGTTCCTTCATTTCTAATTTCCAATCTCAGTCCTCACTCTTGGGTCCTGTTTTGTGCACTGCTGCATAGAAGAAGCTGGCAATGAACTAGGACACAGACCGTGCCTTCACTTTGCTGAGTTTCCTTATTGTTTTGTCGTGTTTGCCCTTGCTTTTGTTTTAATTGTGTGACATTTTAGTAACTCAGTCACTCATCTACCCTTTACTGAATACAACTGACCAAAGTAAGAAGATTCCTCTAGAAACAAGTCTTGACACTGAGTAGCTGACTTTGCAATGATGTAAGCACATAGTTTGCATAAACAAGACCAAGACTCTACCACATTAAGTCTGACTTTCACAATGCTAAATAGCATTTTTCCTCCACAGGTCATACTTTTACTGCACATGTGGAACTTGCACTTCAGTAGCTCATCCCAAACTCAAGTTTCACTCACGATTCACCCAGTTCACATTGCTAATGGTCATTTTGCTTCAGCGTCACAAGTCACAAGTCACAAGTCACAAGTCGTTGAATTTCACTGACAGTCCATGGTTACATCACTGCTAATCTTGTCCCATGTAGAGACCCCTTAAATGTTTATTAAGACTGAGTTTACAAAATGGCAATGAGATCTCCTATACTAAAAAGAAATGTAGTCGTCGAGCCAAAGCTGCAGGTCAATTGAAGTTCACCGGTTGAGAGGCAGCCAAAGGATATCCCAAAACCACAGGTATGACTGTGTATATATATTTGTTCATGTGCGACTGCCACTTTAACTGTGCAAGGTATGATCACTGGGAAGCATTCAAGGTCCCCTAGGAATGTACTGCCCTACTCCGTGTGGGACATTTGTTAAAGTTCAGATGGTTAGGTTGACATCATGATTACAGACTGGAAAACACAGAGGCTACTGGGTGAACAGACACACACACACACACACAACCACGCACAAACACACTACCCCCGTTGTCCTCATTCAGTAGCTAGAAAAGCTTTATTCTAGCTTTCTTGAACAAACATCCTTCTTCTTTTTCTAAGTGATGCACGGGTATGCAGGCAAACACACACGCACACATGCAAACTGGGCGCTGAGTGATAAATTTGTGGTCGTCTATGAATAGCGAGCCGAATAGCAGAGCTGACCAAAAGCATGCAGCATCCTTGGCCGGTGTGTGTAAATCGGTGTGTGTGTGTGTTTTCCTTGAGCTCAGTGATACAGATCTTGGCCAAAAGTCACCTCAGTGAAATGGAGACATCCAGCCACGTGTGTGTGGGTTAAAGTGGGAACAGAAAAGTGGAAATTTGCAGGTTTATCTGCATCTGTGTCTGGATACTGAGTGTCTGCGCAGCAACAGTAGCCAGGCGCAGGTCTTGAGGAGTTCATGAACAAAGACCTCATCATCATTATAATCATGATGTTTGTCAGCGTGTCTCCATGGGCGTGTATGTACTTATGCTGTCATGGGATTAGCGCACACGCGTGTTTGTGTGTGTGTGTGTGTTTGCATGTTTTGATACAGCTGTTGCCCAAAAGTCACTGGTTTACCTCTGCCCCAGCTCCTGGGAGATAGTCAGCTTTGTGTGTGTGTGTGTGTGTGTGTGTGTGTGTGTGTGTGTGTGTGTGTGTGTGTGTGTGTGTGTGTGTGTGTGTGTGCGTGTGTGTGTGTGTGTGTGTGTGTGTAGTATACTGTCAGTAAGTAATGCAGTAATGTCCGAGTGTGCACGGTTACTGTAAAAAGACAGTGTATATAGGACACTGAAAAGTGTAACGTGTGTGAGTCCTGGAAAGGTTAGGAGACTGTGTGTGTTTGTGTGTGACAGAGAAGGATGTGGAAAAAGGAAGACAGAGTAACGGAAAATTAACCTTGAGAAAGTGTGTGTTAGAAGATGAGTCACAGAGGTTGTATAAAATACTGTAACTGATTGCATTATATTTGCTGTATGCGAGCATGCACTGTATAAATTGTAATACCATGGCTGGGGTAGAATTGAGCCTGAGCACATTCCCTGTCCTTCAGGGGTGTTTAACCTCTATGCAACCATTTTCTTTTAAAGTTTTTGGTCTTAAAAATTCAAACAATGATTAAAATGAAATGTTTTTTATTAAGTTAAATAACTTACCGGTATAAGCTGTTGAGTAAAAACCTGTGTGTAGATATGTATAATCTTTATTAATACCACGTTTCCCAGGGTCTCCTTCCCTAAAAACTAGCTTGTCCCTTTTTGTCCAATAGTGCAGTGGCTGGGTGGATGGGAGGGTGGAAAAAGAAATGGCTTAGAAAGTGGCACAGAGTTCTCATTTTGTTTCACGATATTCTGCTCAAGCAACATAAATACATATATTTTATTAACTGTTATTTAGCAGAATATAAGCCCAGTTCAGATGTGCTAAGCACTCTTATGATCCAGCAGTGGTAGCACACTGGCAGTCCGTGAGTGGCCCTCTACCTGCACAGAGCATTTGTTGTTGATGGAGGTAGTGTACAAAGTGTGCGTTACAAGTTGAGTGTGGGCCACTCTTTCTTGTGCTGTTGTTGATTCGTCAGCCAGCCTCAGAGAAAAGCTGAAGTGGAAAACAATAAAAAGTCTCGACTGCAGCCCCTGTCTGTGCTTAACTTACTTTCATCTTAGAAATAGTAAATTAGCACGACTTAGCTAGAATTTATTTGCAATAACATCTAAAAGAAAAACTGCAAGGCATTCATATTCTTTGCCTGCAGTATGATCACACAGAGGAGGTGCATGGATATAATAACAGAGGACATGCAGAGAGTTGGTTTGACAGAGTAGGATGGTAGGGATAGCTATTACAGTTATCACATCAGTTATTACATCATGATTAGTTACTTTAAAAAAAATTCCTGTCAGCAGACACACGGCAGGAGAGAGACATCTGCTTTACTTTCAGCTGTTTGTCTGACTGCCAGCCTATAACATTCCCAAGGAATATTATATCCACTGTTATCCTGAATCCCTGACACTCCCATCTTTTTACATTTTAGGTTCATCTCAAGTGGTATAATTCAAAAAGAAACACCATGCTGTAAGGCCAGTCACAGTAATATATGTCTGTTCCTCTAACAGGGACACATTATTTTTCTTTATTATATTTGTTTTGCCAACATTTAAAAAAGGAGCAGTGCATCTAAATGGGCTGCTAGTGTTTGCTGAAGAGCTATGAGGGTAAACAAGCAGTTGAGTCACTGGGGTATCTAGGACAGAGTGGTGAATGCTGTGAGTTCTCGGAAAACTCTGGCTTCCTCATGCTGCCCAAAGACTGTGTCTGTAGGTGTGAATGTGTTGGACTGGTGATCTGTGCAGTGCACCCTATGAGTGTATAGAAAGGCTGAAATGGCTAAGTATTTTAGTAAAGGGATGCATGGGCAAAGCTGTCATTGTATAAGTAAAGGACCAAGCACGCTGACCAGCTAGCAACAATTTTCAGCTACTGGAAAGCTCCAGTTCATAAAACTAGTGTTCTATTTTGAGGCTGTGCAGCTATGTCCTTCGGGCACTTTGGGACAAGCTCAAAGGAGTGAAAGAAAACTGAAACATAATGCATTTCTCCATGCGGAGGCGTTTGTCAGATGAAAGCTACCTCCTGTGAGCTGGCTTAGTAGACTGTGCTTTGCTCACTAAGGCATCTATGCAGAAAAAATATTGACATTACCCACACTGCACTGGGAACGACAGGCAGCTGAGTCCCTTCAACTTAGCATCACGCTAGCTCCCGTCGTTGGCTAGCGTCTGGTAACCTTTGGCTTGCCTCTTGAGTCAGCTGGAGAATCCAGTTGGCTGAGAGGAGAAACCAAAAGAAATGTCTTCATTTTCTGTCTAATAGCTGTCTCACTGCCTGCCAACTTCAGCTTCATCTAAACATCGTCCAGATTCCCACTGTTTGTTCCTCGTCTTGGCTGTTATTCCAACCCTAATGAATCCTATCATGTGTTAAGCTTTCGGTTAAGTCTTACGAAAATTATTTTAAGCACGCATTCATCCCAGTGCAATTGCACTGCTTCTAAACCCTGTATGACTGTATCTGGGTGTTATTTCAGCTTGTAGCAGCCTAACTCGAGCTGACCTTGGATGTAATGATGTATCTTGACAAATGGGGGGCCTGGTCAGCTTCCGACCCCCAAACTAACGGAGTCATTTAGAGATATGGTTTCACATAGATTCTGGCATGGCTGTACTGGGATAAATCTGCATCTGCATTGGATAGAAAGCGGACTATTTCACTGTGGTCCTCCATCACAACTGCTGTCTTGGTGAGGAAGAGCTGAAATCAGAGCAATCTTACAAATTAACACTAAACAGGCAGTTAATGATAGCATGGAATACAGGCCCTGGCTTATGGTTGATTGAATTGTTTAATTGGCTCAACTGCTCTAAGAAGCACTACCTTAAGATTAGCTCTCTTTGACTGAAACTGAATGATAACATTTCCATTTCTGCAGCTGCTATTAAAACTTTAAAACACTTGTGAAGTTTTTGGAACAGTATTTTTTCATGGACAGATTTACCCAGAAGTCCATGTCGGTTATAGTGTATTACCGAACAGCAGAACTTCTTTAATCTATGAGAATGTAATTGCAAATTGGCATGGTGTAACTAGAGGATGAAAAAGTGCTACCTTGAGTCTCTAATAGCTGAACCATAGAGAGTAAAGGAGGCACAGTGCAATAAAGCAGAACAGAGCAAGCACGCATTGACCCTCCAATGTCCTCTTTTAGGCAGATGGACAAGTCATTAGAGCAAGTTTTTCATTTCTGTCTATTAGCCTGCCAGTAGTTTCCTTTCAACTGTGGCCAGTGGTATAAACTTTCAAAGGTACAAAAATATTGGTATGTTAAATTTATATTTGTCAATAAGAAAAATAATAACCCACGCCACAGTAAGTCCACAAGGTGAAAGATTATCGTCATGGCATAAATTTGGGTTTCTGTGGCATATGCCGCTCTAACCCGTCCTTGCCCTCTGTCTCACATGGACTAATCATCAGGGACATGGAGACATCTTCATATCTGTGTTTTATAGCCCGTGTCCTAGCCTGCCAATAGTTTCATCTCAACTAAAGCCAGCTTCCCACTGTGTCTTCTGGATGTTCCCCAGCAGCATGGTTTCCACCCCAGGGCCAAACCAGTCCTAACCGGGGCTTAGCTACTCACCATTTATCCCAAGTTACTCCCCTCAAAACAACATTTCTGGGATTCTCTTTGCTTCTGTTTGCCAAGATGTACATGTTGCCAGTTTGGCTTCAGCTTTAAACGACTGATAGTACAGAGTATGCTACATGATCTGCATTCTGCCACTTCAGCATTTTGAATGTTTGGCAATGACTAGCATTTTGTCAAATTTCCCAATTCCCACTGTAATTTTCCAATAATGTTAGATCCATGTTGTATTTATTTGGTATGTGGGCAAATACATAAGGGCCATTGTAGAAATTTCTCTTTCACCCTTAAATTTGAAAATGATTCATGGATAAAATACTAAAAAGTACAGAACACCCTCTTTTTTTTTTTTTTTTACTGATACCGCTCTTACAATTGTTAAATCAATTTTTTAAAATCAACTTATTTTAAAGAACAGCAATTATGCACTGCAACTGATTTTACAACCAAAACCTATTTCACTTGCACATTTAGTCAAGAAAATGAAGACACAGCTACAGTCTGCAGTCCTCAGATGTTTTAAATCAGCCCCAGTCTAAGGTGGCTGTAAGGGTTCAAGCGCACTGCGACTCAATAAAACACACAAAACACAATGGAAGTCACCTATTTTTCCCCCTGTCCTCTGGGAAGAGATTTAAACTAAACAAGTCCAAAACCAACAGATTAAAAAACAGGTTCTTCTGAATGGCAGCCAAAAACTTGAACCCCCCCCCTTCCCTATGACTATGGTGTAAGAACGGGAAGTACAGTTCTTAAACATTTTAAACATATAATGCAATGTACCATCCCCTTGTGCCCTTTGCACATTTTGCACTTTTATTACCTCCACCAAGGAGGTTTTGTTAGGGGTTGTGTTTGTGTGCAATCATCTCATTCTGTCACTAAACATGATAGCTTGAAAAGGTTTAATAAATTCTGGAAAAAAATGTAGGGCTGAGTGGCTTCATGTTAACAAACCATTTAAATTTGTCTGACATCCACCGAGGTCTTCAAGGTCAACTTAATGATTTATTGGTTTAAAATTGACACTTTTAAGTGTAATTCTTACAAGTGTGGTGTGTATTGTCAGCATATAGAAAGCATGAGATAAAGGTTTAAAATATCATGTCATATTTGACCTCTGACCTCTCCTTCAAGCTCAATAGGTTGATCTGGAGGTCAAAGTGATAATAATGCTATATAGAGATATTTAGAGCTATATGGGTTTTTTTATGGTCATTGTTTGTATTGACAACCTATAGGCATAATGATATACAGGGATTTTAAACATTATAGTTCGCATTCAAATACCATGTCACCTTTGACCTCTGACCTCCCTTTTACATTTCACATTTCATTCAGGCTAAAATGAAAATGTGTTGTTTATTTATTCAAACCTTTTAAGGAACATTTAGAAAGAACATAGAAAACATAGAAAATAAAACTGAGTATATACAAAATAGAATACTAATCCCTTAAAAGTAAATACTGCAGAGAGAGTGCGCTGCCTTGGCGGATGTTTGCGCTCTCAGAGTGCTTCGTGTTCTGTATATACAACCTCACTGTGTTTAGTCTTTCACCATCAAACACAGAGCTGCTTAATGGTTTTTCATTTTTTTGTGAGAAATGACACTAAAAATTTATTCTTTTCTAATTTACACTGACATGCATGCTTATTTGAGGACAGCCTTTGAAATATCACAAATCTGTATATCTAATTATTTTTTGTAGTATTTCTCTTGGAGACTGAACAGCTTCTGCACTGAATGCAAATCTGTAATGTACAGATACGAAACGGTGTCAACACAACATTTCCTCTGTGGTCGAAAACAGTGAAAAAGTACAATAGTTCTTTCCATACACTGCCAATCTGTTGGCAAACAAAACTCTCTTGCCAGCAGCGTACTTTTGTTTTTCCTGGGAAAACCTGAAGCCCACATGCTAAAAAATGGGCCTTGTTCCAAGGAAAAGTTTATTTTGATGCCATACTCAAGTAAAAATGTCACCACAAGCCCAGTGAAGCTGAAAACAGCTCCACAGAAATTTCAGTTCTGAATAAAATAGACATACTTCGAAAGTTTCCGTAGAACGAGGTGCCAGTGGAAAAGGCCTGGGCTTCTCATTGTCCCCCCGTGCACCTCCGTGATCTCCCTTGGTGGAGGCTGCGACCGCCGGGGATTAGCGGCTACCCCTTCTAAATGGGCTTCACAGTCAGAAACACTCCCTAGTCTGGGCCACACTCCTGGCTAGACCATTCTGTCCACACTGCCTCCGCCTCTTTTTATTCTCCATTTATTTATCTGTACTTGAATTATATTAAGTGTAATAACATTCAAACGACATAATTCAGTGTCTTCAGTATGTCTGTGTGTTTGGTATGAATAGCATTTCGCTGTGATTGATGCTTCAGAGTCTGATGGGCCTGCTGTATATTACTTCCAATCAGTTTGGCTTTAGTTCAGTCATTCTGCAATCTGCCCACAACCTCTGAACTTAAGGTCCTCATCATGACACGACTGCTTTAAAATATGCAGGAACCGTGAGATGGTATGTTACACTAAAATCTAAAATGTGGCGGCATCTTGGTCACTTCCTGATTTGGATTGTTCTCCTTGCTCGCTGGATGACACTGCTGTTGGACTGTGACACCATCACAACCAATCAGTGACTGGAACAATATCAGACAGCCAATCAATTACTGAAACTTATAGGCTCTCGTGATTCGGGCCCGACCAATCACATATTTGGCAAATGTGTCCCGTCTGTATCACTGTCTTGTATACTTCTCCCTTTCCCATTTACAATCAGTCTTCCTTGTTGTTGACATCTCTTTTTCATTCCATACTTTCATCAGCATCCTCACTGTGTTTATCTTTCTTTTGCTGGAAACAAAAAGAAATACCTGTGAAGAGAGAGAGATAGAAGAGGAGATATGAGGACAAATACTGGTCTAGCCTTTGGCTGACCTCCTGAGATTCCAGCACAGAAGTTTAAAGACACCATGGGATTATTATAGCACCCTCTTCCTCTGCACTGATGTCACTGGAAAGGAACACTCTCCCTCCTCTTTAAACATTTCAGTGCTGCACACAAACATACAGAGCTGTACACCTACACTTATCCTCTAAACACTAACTGCATGGCCCCTGTTAGTGTCTCTTCATCTGTCTTGACTTGAGAGCACCTACGGGCCAGTTTGAGGTCACTTGGGCCAGCAGCTTTTTTTGCCAGAAAGAAGTTTAGATATTCCCAAGTGAACTGCTGCACAGGGCTGGTGCATTAGCTTCTTCAAAGAGCTGCTGACAGCCAAAGTTGAGGTAAAATTGGGTTTTGGAATTTATCCACGTGACTGTAAAGATAGCCTCAGTCAACTGGCATCTGTAGCTGGGAAGATGACAAATATTATTTACTTATTATTATAACTGATTGGTGCACGGTGCATTTATAGCAACGCCCATCAGCTTTGTTGGGAAAATTAAAACATCTGTAGTCATGTTTATGGATGAAAACAGGTTTTGTTCTCATTCAGTTAACTTCACAGTTCTTGGGGGTCAAAAGTTCAAAACAGCAGCATTAGTGCTGCACAAAAGTTTCAGACTCTGGCGCCATTCTCTTTTCACAAAGAATGGTGTAAAAATTTTTGCATTGTATAATTTCCATAAACTTGCAATTTTCGGTGCGTATGTTCTCATTGTGCCTGCAAAAGTATTCCAACTTCATTCCACAATCTAAAGGAAAGCATAGTATAAATAAACTATGCTTGCACTTTTATCTGCATGTAAGCGCTTTCTAACATTCACACGCCGATGTGACTCCGGGGTTTATTACCTTGGTATCTGGACAGTCAGGGCCCAAATCCAACAGTCTTCCCTCTCAACTACCTGAGCAACATGACTGACTGATGTTTCCATATGTATGGATGTAAGTGTGAATGGCTGCCTGTTTCTCTGGTTTAGCCTTGTGATGAATTGGTGATCTGTCCAGGGTGTACCCCACCCTTGACCCCATGATAGTTGGGGAATAGGCTAAAGCCTACTCCATGTATTGGATAATTGGCTAAATGGATGGATGGATGGATGGATGACTTGGAGTAAACAGAAAATAGTAATTTGGGTGACCACAGCATCGCCTAAACTCTGTACATTTTCAGAGAGTGTTTTTTTTTTTAAAGATACATTGCAGATAGACTTTGCACCAGTTCTTCTATGGATTAAGCTTTTCTGTCTCATGTTTATGAAGGTATGCCATCAGCTAGGGGACTCTGCCAACAGTCATATTAGTGTCTGAATCTATGGAGGCTTTTGAACCAATATTTTAGAGTGATTCTAATAAAGTCTTTGCTGGAAACCCAGCATGATGGATTTCTAGCGTTCAGCTAAGTAATCTAAGACTGACTTTTATTTGGCACTATTCAACTTCAGCTGTTTATGTTTGTTTTAACTTGGTGTTAATTTATCCTTAGCCACAAGGACAACTTTGTTAGGATTAGGAAAAGATTGTTCTTTGGTTTTCAAAAGGAAGCTTTTGCAATGTTAAACACATATTAGAAAACAACACTTTCTAGGCTTCCCTCTAGGTGTACCCTAACTCTAAAATGAAACTATATGCAACTTGTACAAGTGACCTACTATGAAGTCTTTTTTGGCGAGCAGGGCAGTCCACTCTAAATGATATTTCTTGTTTGGGGTCAAGCGCGCCTGATGAATGCTGATTGCTCAATCAGGAAACATATAAACTTTTTATGCACATTGCATAACATGATGAAATGCCATATGACATGACAGCATCAACTATGTGTCCTCCCTTAGTATGTTTGTCTTTCCATTTACCTATCAGCCATCAGACTAATCCTTCACTTTGTTACAGTTTGACACTGCTGCAGGAATCCTTCCGGTCTAGAGCCACCCCTATGACCAAAGCAGGATGAATGACAGTATTACATACTAAAATGACTGTGTGGAAGGGCAGCCAAAAGTCAGATGTCTTAGTTTACTTTGTGTTTATACAGTGACGTGTCATTGTGCCTCACAGCAAGCCCAAAGCAGACCTGTAATCTGCAGCGTGTCACACACACATGCCGAAAAACACGTAGGCTGAGCGGTGAATGACTACAGTGAAAGCATAAACAGTGCCAGCAAAAGGTCACTGAAGACACACACACGCAGACAAACATGGGATTTTACCCTGAATTCACACCATTCCCATCCCATAATAGACATGACACTATAACATTTGTGCTGCCATGGTAACAAGGCAAACCGGAGGTCAGCTAGCAGGATGTTTAGCTGGGGTTTCATTGACCACAGAGTTGCACACTGTTGTATGTGTGCGCACGCGGACATGCATTCAAAAGCTCAAAATGAAATCAGGTGTAGTGGACTGAGTGACTGAACTGAAGTTTACATGTTCATGTTTGTGTCTGTAGGAGTCATGGCTTGTTCATTTCACTGGTAAAATACACACCAGGACAAAGAAATAACAAACACTTCCAGGGAGCACAGTGATGCGGAACAGGAAAAAAGTCTGCACAACAGGTTTTAAACATCTTTCAGGAAACGTGTGTTAATTCGAAAATACAAAACAGAGAAGGGTTAGGGATAGCGCTTCTTTGATGTCCAGGTTAGCCTAAACATTTCAGTTGGTTTGGTCCGCATCAACATTCAAGTTTCCTGAAATGACTCATTTGCACCATCCATTAGAAATGTGACATATTATAGTCACATTTCCATCAGTGAGTCACTGTGGCACATAAAAGTCATCATCGGAAGACCATCGTGTTCTGAAGCCACACTCAAGGACTCCATCTTGCTGTAACTTGGACATTTTCGTTAGGTATGAAATAATTATGCGTCCATGTTTAAAAGAAAGAACGGGGAAAAAGTCAAGCCAAAGAAAAGGTTTGAAAAACAAAGATAAAAGGATGAAAACATGATTTAGACAGACCAGGAAAGGTTTCTTACATTTATTTTAACAGAAAATATTATTTGAAATGAAGAAATGTGTCTTCCTCAAAAAACATGAGGAAAATAAGGTTGGGATTGATCAACAAAAATATCTGACATTAATGTACTGGCGACTGGTATTCTTTCTGTTTAAATGCTTTTGATTCTCTGATTTTACAATTTAATTGAAGGTCCTCTGTCTTAAGGCAAGTTATTTTCACTCTAAACTCTAATCATATTTGTTCTTCTTGAACATGACCATATCTTGACAAAACAATATAAACTCTTTTAAATTCCTCTTTTACTTAGGGACTGATAAATTAAGGACACAGTAGTACAAATGGCATCTGGAGATCTGGAGGTATGTGCTAACACAATGCAACAATTTTCCCATGAGTGGGAAATACACTGGAAATACATCCCAAATTTAGATCAAAAAACACCCAAGAGCAATATCTCAGACTCTGGAGGGCATGACAGTGCAATTAGAAAAAGACTTAACAAGTAGGCCTTGTTTGGATGGAGACAGTCTGTTCTCTCTACAAAGAACATGGCAGCACGCCTTAAGTTCGCAAAGTTACATATGTAGCAACATCAAGTCTTCTGCAACAATGGCCTTTGTACAGACAAGATCAAAGCGGAGATATATGGCCATAATGTAGAGCACCACAAAACAAAGACAGCATCTGAGCACAAACACCTCATACCAACTGTCAGCTCGGTGGTGGAGGGGTGATGATTTGGGCTTGTTTTGCAGGACCTGTTGTAGTCACTGAGTCGTCCATCAACTCGTCTGTATACAAAGTATTCTAGAGTCAAATGTGAGGCCATCTGTCTGACAGCTAAAGCTTGGCCGAAAAAAGAAAAGAAAGTATTGCAATGGCCTAGTGTTAAGGTCTAGACCTTAATCTGATTGAAATGCTGTGGATATTAAGAGAGCTGAATAAAAATGAATGTCTGCAAATCTCAAAGAAACTGAAGCAATGTTGAAAGGAAGAGGGGCAAAAATCCCTCCACAAAGCTGATAAAATCATAAAGAAAACAATTACTTTAAAGCAATTAATTCAAGTTATTGCTTTTAAAGGTGGCTCTGCAAACTACTGAATCATCCATACAAGCTACTGAGAGGACTGCAGAGTTTCTTTCTTACATGACTGCAAAAATATGTTAGAATAGTATTTTCTTTTACTAAAGAAATATAGGTATACTATGTATGCTGTGAATTTTTAATGTCTTAAAACCCTGTGGTGCTAACTCATTCATATTTTATTACCAATTTAAAACTAAACATTTTCATGCAATTGGAAAAAAAACTTTTTCAGATGTGAGGATTTGTGTCTCATAGGGGCAAAATGGAAAAATCCTAAACCCTTCAGACTGTGTGGTGATGTTCATTACAGTTGTTGACAGTTATTATATGCTATTGATTGCCTCGTTTCTCAAAGTGTAGTGTATTTTATTAGTCTGTATGGAATATTATTCATTTGTCAGGTTGTAAAAGTGCATAATCATATTGCTAGGCCACTGCAGTGCATGAGTGTGTGTGCTCTTTTAATAAGTGCACGCTAGTATGCTGGGTTTTATTGGTCTGTGTGGAGTATAACCAATTGTCAGGTTGGTAAAAAAGCAGAAAAACATTCCAATTTGTGGTTTCCCATTATTAATAATGATAGAAGCAGTTGTTATGAATTATATAACGGCACTTCAGATGCCTTTAGGTTTTGGATGAATTCATGTGTCTGCGGCTCTGATTTGGACATAGAGTTGGTAAACTCCACCTTCCTCTTGCAGCTTTATTTCTCAATAGCGCTCCTACTCTCTCTGGTCTACTTTTTGCTTCACTCCATCTTTTCTTTGTCTTGGTTTTCACCCTACCTGGATTTTCTGTTTGAAATTCCTTGCTTGATTTTTATTTTCCACCGCTTATCTTAGTAACTTTTGACCACTCTCTCTTTTCCATCTTTCATGTGCAGCTATTTCTTTTTCCCACTTGTTTTATTGCTTTCTTCAAATCTTATGTAATCACTACACCTTTTGTTTAACTTTATCATTCTCATATCATCTTCTTCTGTTTTCCTGGTTGATATTCTATGGTTTTCCTTTCTTGTTGGTGTTTTCATAAACTATCCCACCCTTCTTTTTCAAATTGTTTGTGCCTTGATCCTCTTCCTTGTACTTCTCTCCCTCTCTTTTTCTCCCAGTTTCCATCCTCTCTTCCTCGGCTCCTTTCCTCATCTTCTCTTCATCCTTCTATCCCTCAATGTCTTTCCACAACCCCTGGCCATCAGCAGACTAGACAGACCACAGACATCATTACTGACATTCATGGAAATCAGAGTTGGGAAAAATTACATTTATGATGGCGTTCCCAACATGCCTCCGTTAAATCACAAATTATTCTTGAAATTTCACTTTCCAGAATTCCCTCGGTTAACATGACGTGTTATTTCCTGAAGGGAACACATGACGAAACTGACAGATATTTCCAAAACAGCTTTAAGAGCAAGCCTTCTGTGGTCGCCGTACTGAAGGACATAAGGACTTTTCGTCCAAGGGGTTAGTGTGTCCCGTAGTCAGGACACAAAAAAATTGGTGTGGTTATGTTGGGGATCATTGACTCAGTGAGGAATGTTTAGGAGTGGTCAAAAACAAATACATAAACCTACTTTCTGCCTGTGACTTGGCACCATGCACAACATGAATCAAACAAAACATTTATTTATCTTTGCATGTGAAGGCATTTTGTCTTTAAACACCTTTTTTAGTGTAATCAATATTGAGTCATAGCTTTAGATCTTCAGATTACTCTAGTTCAAATCTTACTCTAAGGGAACTTAAAATCTGGTGTAATAGCTCTTTTATTCAGAAGGCCACAGGACCACAGGATATAGAATCTAGTGGAAATCAGGCAATATGCTTCCAAATCCTGCCAAAACATTAGGCAGACGGCTCCATACAGCTGATTACTCAGACAATCCAGTGTCTTTTCTTGGAGTTATGATCAAAAGTTTATGTAATCAAATGTCATACAAAATTATTGAATATGCAATCTATAATCTGTTTTCTTACAGCACATCTAATACTTGGTTCTGAAGTCCCTTAGCAAGATTCACCTTGATTAAATGCTTTTAGTAGCAGCCATATACAAACTAATGGTATCATTTATAATGGATATTTGATCAGTCTTCTAGGAAGACTTGCTGGAGTTCAGTAATTCCTCAGAGACTCGACTTCCAAGCATAGCTCACATATTTTGAATGGTTTTGTGGTTTAAAAAGGCCATTCCAAAAAGCATAAAAAGCATGTTTATCCACCCCACAACCAACTTTTAATGGATGTTTGAGGCCATTGCCCTGTTGAAGCGCCCACTGTGAGGTCATTTGAGGTTAGACGCCTTTCATTAGAACCTAAACTGAGTGGCAGCAGTCCAACCTTATCTCAACTGATCACCTTCCTCCCGATTGCGTTTTCTTTGTCCATGAAGACAATTTCACATTTTAGTGAAGGTTTAAAGTGCTGATTTTGAACCATAGTTTCTTTCTTGGTTAGCAGACTTTCAGTCTGTGGTAATGTAAAACTTGCTTGCTTGATAGTAACCAGAAACACTGCAACAGTGATGAACTGCTAAAAGAAATTTGTAACTTCCAGCAATGTTGAACTTATAATTTAATTCATTACATGTAAAATGCTGACTCTGTCTTGAATTTAGAAAAATCTAAAATAAATTCAAACCTGTGAACCTCTTATCTGCCATGCTTTTCTTTGGCATTCTTTGTAATATGTGCAGCAGTTTTAAAGGACACACTGAGGGCGGCAAGTCTGTACAAGAGCTGGTACCAGCAGCAGCTGAGTCAAGTCTAGTACACAGGTTTGTGTGTTTGTCTGAAAACGTCTCAGCAATAAGTGCACAAGTTAGGCACTAAAGTGAGAAAAAAAGAAAATTGGTCAATAACATTATTGAAGTTGGATATAATTTATATCTCCATAAAATCGTTCTGTAAAATATAAAAGCAGAAAATCTGAAAATTCGTCTTGTCAGAGAAGTGCCTCCATACGGCTGTTTTCTGGAGGCAGTGGTGCAGACCCAATATATTTTGAACTCTCCAATTTTATACGAATTGTTTGTTCATTTTCTAATTACAGCGTATGCTTGGGCGTACCATTTGCTTGAGTTTGACATAATAGATCCCAGTTTCTGTTTCTTTTCTTACCAACAGTTGGTTTGTTGGTTTCTTTTACCCAAGACAGCCAAGTACTTACAGTTCCCTTAGCCTTTAATGTGGCCTCAAATATTTAGGTGTGTCAGAAAACATTCACACAAGTTGTTTCTGGAACAAGCACATGAATGAAGTCACTGGATTTCAGTCTTCATTATATTATTTATGCATGTTTAAGTCATGCAGTATTATGTGAAACAAATGACTATAGCATTACTTTTCCAATACGACACTGATATTGATCCATCTTCTTTTAACTTTGCGAGACAGGATTCTCAACAGTTTCATGGCCTCTATCCCAATTTATGGTCTTTTAATACTTCTATTTTCTTCACAAACTGCGAGGCTTATATAACCTCAACCTATATCTGACACCTAATATTTAAGCTTTCAAAGGTCACAAACACTTTCTGACATGTTATGTTGATTTAAAATGTGAAGTAATACACCATGGTGAAGTGTTTCCCCCATAGATGCTACCCAAAGATGAGCCAGGTTTATACACCCACTTTACCACTGGTATGTGGCGGTAGTTGACACACACAAAGAATAATAAGCATGGCCAGAGCTTCTCTGATTCACCATCCCCTCCCTTCCTGCTGCATTACCAGCTGCCACTCATCCTTAGCCCTTCAGTACTGAAGCACATCCAGAACAAGCAATTATTGGCAGTTCTCTTGTCTTAGCTGTAAAGAACAACTGTTCACCTCTTTTGTTCAAAGATGGGCTTTCGCCCAGTTTATATTTTGGCTGCATTTTGATTTCATACACTACCTGCTAATAGATGTCAAGTGGATATTAATGACACATTGTGGTCTGGAAACTGTGACATGAGTTGTGAGGATGGTGAATCATACGTTCTTTCTGTTCTGGTACACCACTTGCAATGGTATCCACTGCCGACGTGTTCCTGCAGTATTTGTTCTTTGTTGTTTCCACATCACCAATATTGACAAAAGTAAATTGTAATGTAAAGCAGAACGCACGCTTTGCATTACTTTCTTGGTGAAGCCCATTGGCATCACTGGATGGAAGATTGTTCCAACAATGTTTGGGATGTACTGAAACATCATCCAGGTCTTTTTTATGACAGTGTGTAAAAAATAAAAAATAAAAATGCCTGAACTCTTTATAAGAATGACTTCCAGAGCCGTATGTAGATTTCAAACTTTGTCCACTGAAGAATTCACAGAATATTAGCTATCATAATGCAGTCCTTGAAATCCTGTTTTTTGGTTTGTTTGTTGTTGTTGTTTTAATGTTGCTTTGGATGTTTGTTTTATTTGTTCCTGCATTTCAGTCAGCGGTGTTGGGGATATTGTCAAAACTGATGGAATTATGAATGCAGGAAAGTACCCTCAGATTTTTATCCACCATGTGATGCCATTTGGAAACCATGTGATGGCCTGGCAATGATCCCAAACACACTGCCAATGCGGTAACACTATGAGTCATGGATTGGCCTCCCCAGAACCTGGACCTCGGTGTTATTGAAGCAGCGTCGGATCAGCTTGGCAGAGAACAGAACAAAAGCACAGCCAGCATCCAAAGAAGAACTTTGAATGTCCTTCAAGAATCATGGTGAACTATTACTGAAGACTACTTAAAGAAATTACAACAAACCTTAAAAGTTCAGGCTATGTTGAAGAGTAAAAGTGGTTGATATTTTGGTATGAATGCTTGCATGGTTCAGTAAATTGCTGCACCTATTTCCCATTTTCCTAGCAAAATGTAAAGAAATGAAAGATTGACTCAAGATTTTTGCTCACTACTGTTCGTTTTACTTTGTGGCTCAGAATACCACAAATATTAATGTGACTCTTAAGTGACTATTAGTACAATATAATATATTAGTACAATATAACCTATAAAAGTAATGAAGATGATGATGACAGAGCAGTAGAAAGAATCAGCGTCGAGCGGTGAGGATCCGAATCTTACTACAGACCAGCTTCCTCTCATTACACACTATGATGTCATAGACTGACACATTACCACTGGTGGATACATGTATATCACACATACCCACACTAACCAGATTTCATAAACACAAGCAAACACAAGATAATCACAGTCTAAACCACCACATTCCTGATTCAGGGTTAGGGCTGCCTTTGGTGAGGACACACGAAGACTTTGGTCAAAACTCATTCTGGACATTTGCTTGTGTGTGTGTGTGTGTGTGTGTGTGTGTGTGTGTGTGTGTATGCGGTGTGTCTGTCCCCAAACTGTATATTTGAAATAGAAACCACTGCATATCCAGAGGACTACATCATTTGTATCTCATACCCACAATGAAAAGTTAACTGAAGTTTAAATGACCACTGCGGCCTCAGACATATGCACACAGAACAATAGACAAAATACTGAGCGCTGTTCTTTTTTACACACAGGCACACAAAAAACATTTTAACTGACATTTTAACATATTTTACAACCAAGAAGTAAAAGAAAGAAAATCCAATATGATTTGTGATTCTGCGGAGAGATTTGTATGACTAAAGACACAAACCGAGGCTTTGGCACTCTACGATTTTCGTCCTCTGCAGAATTGTGAAGAAAAAACAGAAACACTGTAAAGCATTCCCCTCACTGTAAAATGTAAATTTAATGCCTGTAATGTCTGCTGGGCCTGCATGCGTAATGACATATGCAACAATTATATTCTGTCCCCAGCATTCAATGTGCTGCATTAAATTCAGCTCAGAGTAAAGGCCTTTACACACTCGACGCGTAAAATTCAGACTCACCAATCAACCCGATATCATGGCAAAACATGAAATGGGCATGCCAGTCCACTGTGTACATGTCACGCTTTGCCTCTCCAAAATGTGAAATGGACACGCATGCAGAAGTTGCATTACCAGCAGGGGAAGGTAATATATTTCAATTCACACTGTTGGTAGTGAGCAAAAAACGTATGAAGTAAATTCCAGGGTCCTTAATCGCCTTAATCGAAACAATTAAGCTAGGCGGTATATAATACGTATCTACATGTAAATGCGTTAATAATGTGTGTCTGTAAAGGTTAATAATGTGTGTCTGTAAAGGTTAATAATGTGTGTCTTAACATTTTCTGAAATTATTTCTCTGCCTCCTCAGATGTGGTCTGAAGTCTGCCAACTAGAGCTCAAACTGCCACAGACATCCTGAAATATGTGTGAAAGCAGCCGAAATACCGTGATACAGTCGCCTTTTCTTCCTTTTCTTGTATAATAAACATCAGGACCAGCTCATCATAGCTTGATGTCTTGATGTTTGAGGACAAATTTTTCACCATTTCATTGTGCATACATGACAAAATTTTGGAATTTGGTGTCATGCGCTCGATGTGTAAATGCTTTTAGTCCAAAATGGAGGATATTAACACAGTATACATATAATAGTATATAAAGTATATACAAAAAAATATATATATACATACATACATATAGATATATATATATATATAGATATATATATATATATATATGCTATGCTATGCTATCTGAATATTAGTATTAATATGCGTTCGTTTCTTGAGCTTTCTAAGTTTGAGAGCATGTTACAGTATGTGCTTAATATATATTAATGATACCAAACATGAGATGATTCTCAGTTGCATAACAAACTTAGTTTCTCGGGGGATTTTTAGGTTACTTCATTATGTTATAAAAAATCAAACGCAGGTTAGTAGTAGCTCCAACTGGAAATCCATCCAAAAAGCCTTCCTGTGAGTAAGCATGACAAACTCTGGCGGTGAGTACACATCAGCACAGAAGTGCTAAGACAAATGATAGACTGAACACATTCACACACAGAAAATAAAGGTGTAGTAAAGGCGGGTCATAGAGGGGGATTTTTAGGTCGGTGAATCAGTCATTTGGATAGAAGAAACTGGTTTTCCGCAGTTTTTCCCATTACCCTGCAACTCTTACTGATGAGTGAAATAAGGGTTTGACTCGCCCACCTTTTTCTCACTCTGCACTACGGTAAGATTCGAATCTTTAACAAAGAAATAGTTGTTCTTTTAGTTTTCTTTTTCTTCTTCCCTTTTAATTTCACGTAGCGAGAGCAGCGTCAGCAACACACACTGTGCTCTGACACCTGTGTAAACGACGCCGAGGTGTGTCGAGCGTGTGGTTAATCTGTGGCCGTTGTGGCAGAACATGTCAGTGAGGCGAGAGGTTAAGAAAACTACCCAGCTACGTCACAGACTGCTGTGAAGTGAAAAGAAAAGAATAATACAGGTCAGAAGGTGGGGGGTGTTATCAACACAACACAATATGTCTTGAGGTACTGATGATGCTAACTGGCAGATGGCTGACAGCAAGTAGTGAGCAAACTTAGAAGTTTGTGAAGGTTTATATCTCACTTCCTTCCCTATCAGCTGGACCAAGTGGCAAATTGTCTGGATGCATTCTAGATTATCTCCAACCCTGAACCTCATAAGCCTGGAGGATGGATGGATGGATGGATGGATGGATGGATGGATGGATGGATGGACCTTCTCAGAATAAAACAGGATTCACAGAAAGTCTGCAAGATTTTGCAACTTGCATAACTTAGCGAGCCTTCTAGCATCTTAGCAGTTTACCCAGTTGATTAATTACACTACTAGTAGTAATGTAATTAATCAACTCAATGTAATTAAAATTAATAAGTTCTTCTAGACGTCCTGGTAATGACCCTGGTCAGTTATTTTAGTAGTTATTTTAAAGATAGGGCTTTAAAAATATATTGCAATGATCACAGAGACATAAGACCTCTATATGTAATTTTGTTTTTAAAGTTTTTTGATTAACTATTTTGTTTGTAAAAATGTTCACCAAAATCATGTTATTTCCTAAAAAACAACTTATGATGTTGCTCAATGACAACAATTCAGTTATGTTCACTGGGAGTGATGGTCCTGGAACTGCATCAGAACAGGGCTGCTAAATAGGCTGTTTTATCCGGCCACTATAATCTGAATCGGTCATTGCGAGTAAGCAATGACAGACCAGCAGGACTATGTGCACAAAGAAGAGAGGAAGCAGACAGATAATTTCCCAGTGGGAGATGACTACAAACTAACTGGTATGTATAACAGCAGAAGTGGACAGAATCACAGCTGTAAAGGCAGTGATTTATGATTTAGCCTTAACTAGTATGTAAAATGGTATATTTACCTGGTTCTTTACTTCCTTTTAAAACTTCTTTATCATTTTTTTTTTTATCAAAAATCCTTCAATTAATAAATCTGATGTTGTTTAGTGCACATATGATAACACCGGTACATGTATTCTGTTACTCCCCAACACTGCGCATATGATATAGAATTATTCACATATGTGTTTCATTTTTCCATCTGGCCATAATATTTTGACTTTATCACATACATATTCTTTACTTTTCTCCCCTCTCTGTCTCTCCCACTCACAGAAGCCACCCAGGTCGGCTTGCAGTGAAGTAAAAATCAACAGACAGAATAAGAGATTTTTCCATTTAAAAATTTATGGATGACTCCCAGTCATATATTTCAGTGGATGAGTGGATGTGTGTGTGGGTGTGTGTGTTGGGGGTCAGTTAACAGAGTGACCCTGAAAAGTGCTGAGCTATAAATGTAACCCAGCATTTACTGTTTCCTTTTTCAAATTTGGTGTTTCTTTTTCCTTTCTTTTTTCCTCCTGCCTCACTTTTCTAAGTGTATTTCTCCTTTTCTCTCCCCTAATTTCCTCCGTTTTGTTTCTCTTTACCACTTTTTGACACTGACTGGATATGATATACACAAGTCTATTTCTTAAAAACACTTAAGGAACACTTGATGGCTTCTAAATAATAATTTAATTAACTGCAAAATGACATTGACACCCAGCAGTCTTGCTTTTATATGTGAATATAACCAACTTGCAACCAGTGAGTCCCTGTGACTGGAACCAATTGCAAGTGAGTTGCACTCATCAGTGGAGACTGCCCCAGATTGCAATATGCTGTCAGTTTTTCAGCCTTCTTAAGTTAGACGACAGTTATTTGCAAACCTTCACCAATTTATCTGAGACTAGTCCCATGCAAGTGAAGTTACATAATTGACTTTCTACAGACTGCTTCCTATCAAGTAACCATTGCAGTGTCTTTGCAATCAAATTGTCGCCCAGAGGCTGAGCTTGATTGATTTGTGCAGCCTCTGCAGTGATTCGGATGCTGTACCGGTCTACTGTGGTGAGGAAAGAGCTAAGCATTAATGCAACGGCGTTAAAGATGCTTACCGTCAGTCTAGGTCCCTGCTGTTACCTATAGTCACGAGCTCTGGGTAATAGCTGAAAGAGATGAGGATTCTCCAAAGTCTGGCTGGGCTAAGGCTTGGAGACAGGGTGTGATGTTCAGTTACTAAAGAGGGACTGAGAGCAGAGCCACTACTCACACATCAGAAAAAAAGCCCGTCGAGGTGGCACCCAGAAGGGCTCTTGATCAGATGCCTCCTGGGAGAAGTGCTATGGACATGTCCAACCAGGAAAAAGGCCAGAGGTAGACCACGACACGCTGGAGAGATTATGTCTCAGTTTTCCTCTGGATGACCTGAAGGAGGTGGCTGGGAGAGGGAGGTCTGGGCCTCTCTGCTTAGGCTGCTGCTCCATGAGGATGTAGAGGATGGATGAATGGAGGTTTACCTTTTTAGCATATCCAAAGAGTAAAAGATAATTTCCTGCCTTCTCACCCTTATTCACATAAATGCAAGAGAAAAAGATAGTGAACCACCCATGTGTTGGGTGTGTGATGCTGTGGATCTATCAACACACTTTAAAGATCAACAAGACATCTCTGGCCATTTATGTTGTCTTCACTGGATTCCTTGCATGAAACAAACTTAATGGATGACTGAATTTCAACAGGCTTATCTTAAAAGTGAACATTCTCTTTTGTCACTTTAAGAAAAAGTTGCTGAACATTGTTTCCAATCCCTCTGACAGCACCACACCTTTGTTTGTAACATGTCAATAAATGTCTGTGTGGTTACCATAGACTCCATGGGAAACTCTTTCTGCACTGTTTGGGCCTGCTTCTGTTCAGAGCTGCCGGGGTCATGCAGAGAGTAAATGGAGATTTCAGCTTCTGATACAAACACAAACACACAACGGGGACAAGAGATCCAAAACACATGTGGGAGGAACTGAGAGTGTGCAATAACAAAGGACAACCTGTGCATTCTAGAAGTTACTTAGGAGACAAAAAGAGGGCAAAGACCACTTTCAGATCATTAAAATCACATGTATCAAAGTTCTGCTTTTCCTGTACTAACATTTCATCTATTTTGTATACAGCTGGATTGAAATCCCTGAATACATACACTCAGAATTCAACTAAATTCACTACACATGCTGATATTGTTGTGCACTGTGACCAATGGCCATCATATAACAGAATTAAGTGATTTCATATGCAGCTGGGACAGAAGCAATATCCACTGGTGTGCAGCTGAGATGGGACACAACACATTAAATGTTAAGTTGCCTGTGTTACAGGAAATTAGGCACCGAAATAATGTGGACATGAAGTTGATGTGTTAATTTATGTCACAAGTTTGGAGATTATGCTCCCATTTTATTGTGGGTAAATTCTTTGCGGTGAGGTTTAAAAACATGCTTTGCCATATTTTATTACTGTTAGATCATATTTTTCCATGAGTCTAATGCTGCTTCAGATGCCTTTTCATTGAATACTTGTAATTTTGTGGCAGATTTTGGCATGAAAAGCATTTGGAGTGGACGTTTAAATTCAAAGATACTGTATTAGATATCGGCTGCTGGTGGCGGCAGGCCAAGAACATCAGTATCGGCCTTCAAAATCCCACAAGAGATCTGCCGAGACAGAGAGAGTAACTGATCTGTGTCTGTTTTCAGGTATTAGCCAAGCCCGAGGCCAGAGGGAATCCTCAGCCAGCTGCTGTGGTTTTGGATAAGGCTATATCCTGGAAAACAACACCGTGATACTGGCTGTGACGAGGCCCAGACAGATTTACATTGAGGGCAGAAAACTATTCTTGTCTTCAAACTGCCCGCATACAGCCACTGTTTTCACCAACATTTTTGTGATTTTTATCCCCCATGCACAGACAGAGTTTCACTATCATATGTTTGGTGGCTGGTGGTAATTTCCTCTGCTTTCTTACCCTGACCTGGAAACAGACATCTTTTGTGCACTTTGTCTTCATTGGAACTAAAGAAGCACAGACAAAAAAATGAAAAAAAAAAAAAAATTTGAGAAAAAGAGACGAGCCAAAGGGAATCCTCAGCCAGCTGCTGCGGTTTTTGGAGTAGACTATTTCCTGGAATACAATACAGGGATATTAGCTGTTACAGAGCCCAGAGAGTCTTATACTCAGGGCAGGAAAACAAAACTTTATGCCTTTAGGCAAGCATGGGGACTGCTTTCTAACAGCCACTTTGATTTTTGCAAAATATAAGATCTTGAGAATAATTATAGGCTGAGATAAGACATCAAGATTTTACAACTGATTGCTGATTGTAATTTCCTCCTCTGTGCTTCATTTGACTGTTCTGTTTTAATAAAACAACACTGGTGGCCGGCTGTGCAAAAGTAACTGATACATGTTTTTATTCCATGAATTAATCAACATCAAATCTGTAGCGAACTGTCAACAAGTTATGATCTTGGCTAAGTTTGTATCCTGGAATACAGTACAGAAACTTTTCCCACTGAAGCTTCCTCATACATTGTGCAGAGAAGTCACTAAAAGGAGGAGCAGCAAAATTCATCAACACATCTTTATGAATGATAGTTTTAAGAGCTTGGTGACATAACAATTATTTACAGCTGCGCTAGCAAGGTAGTTGATTAAGATAATCTCTCTAAGCTAGCTAGCTCAGTTGTTAACCGGAAAATTAGTTATGCCATCAACGGCATAACTTAATTAATAATTAATTAATGTTGATTTACATCATACCTGAAGGGTAGATGCTTTTATGTTTTAGTTAGTAGCTTTGGTTCTGTAGAAAAAACAGTTCAGTCTGGTGTTCCTCAAGGGTCTGTTCTAGGTCCATTGCGTTTTACATTTTACATGTTCCCACCTAGTGCTTACATAAAGAATCACACTATATCCTAACATTCCTACCTGGATGATAGAGAGCTGTACCTATTATTTTCTTCTCATGATTTAACCACTGTTTATTTAATATCTGTATTAATAACATTAACTGCTGGATGTCTGAAAAGATTTTAGAAATGAATAGAGACAAGACAGAGATATTCGTTGTTGTTCCATAAAGTCAGAGACTGACAGTTTGTTCATATTTATCATTCCTGTTTCAGAGTCAGAAACCTTCGCATCATTTTGGACTGTGATCTTGTTTTTTAATATTATCTTAATAAGGTCACCATAACTGCTTTCAAGCATTTAAAAAATAAATCAATGGTTCAAAAATTTTTATCTCAAACTGACTCTGGGAAATTGGTAAATGCAAGCACATTGGACAACTGTAACACTCTATTTGCAGGATTATCAAAATCATCTAACGACTTCAGCCTGTTCTGAATGCAGCATCCAGACTCCAGAAATTTGACCATGTAGCCACAGTACTGAAGCCATTTGATTGGCTCCCAGTTTACACAGAATTACCTTTAAAATCCTTCCTAATATTTCATTAAGATGAGTTCCCCCAGCTCCATTTTATCTCTCGGGTTATCAGGTGCAGATCACTTGTTCCCAGGACTAGCCCTGAGTGTGCTAGAGATGCTTTCATTTACTGTGTACTCGTTGATTAGAGCAAGCTGACCTGAAGTTGTTTACATATATTCAATAACAAAGCAAACTAAAACCCTTTTTATTCTGACAGGCACACCTAATAACTATGTGTGTGTGTGTGTGTGTGTGTGTGTGTGTGTGTGTGTGTGTGTGTGTGTGTGTGTGTGTGTGTGTGTGTAGGGATGTTAAACTTTGATTTTATTTATCTGTGAAGCTTTATTGTGTAACCCTACATATGTCTTTATATTTTTATCACCTATGTTGAGCACATGGAGTTTATGTGTAATGAAATGTGGTATATAAGTAAAATTGCCAATGTCAATGTGGTATCATAATGATCTGGTAAAATCAGTTCCTGCTTGAGAAAATGTATCAGAACACACTGTTACCTGGGAACAACTGCTTCTGTAAAAATGACCGTGTGCAACTTGTTATCTTTAAAAACATCTGAACTTTTTTTTTAAAATTATGTGTAATTATGAGTGTTAGCTCACAAGTGACCGAGTCTTCAGTCACACAGGCCTAGAAAACATCAGCAACCCCTTGGCAGCCTCTGGTTGATAGGGAAGTGTATTCTGATCAGTTCCAGATAACCATAGTTAATCGTAACCATGGTCACCAGTAGTTTGCATGGAAGATGCTCTTGCCATCTACTCTCTGAGCTGTAGTGAAACTTGGAAAAATGTGGCACAACCTGGAAATGGAGAATATTCATCTTCTGGGTTAAAGTTGTCCCTTGCTACTGGAACCAACACATTTCTAAACACACAGCTTTTACTTTGAAGGTCAACGTTCTCAGTTTTTGGCTCACTCTTCACAGTTTCACCACCAACCAATCGGCATCCTCTGTGCAAACAACTGGCAACCAGGACAACCTCCTAGTGTCATATGAGGGCTGTGGGCAGGCAGGAGTGGTGGTATGGAGGACCCAAAGTGCAGACATTCAGAGGCAAATGTGAACTCAAACTCAGCTTTATTGCTGGATGGCAAGGCAGAACAGAAAACTGAACAAACTGAGAATACAGATAACTAACTGGCAGGCAGATGGACAGGACACACAGCATAGGATGATGGTAGATCGCGACACGGACAGTGGAAAACACAGGGCTTAAATACACAAAGGGAGCAATCAGGGAATGAGAGACAGGAGGGAAACACAGCTGGCACAAATCAGGCCTAACGAGACAAGGGAAGCTAAACCAGATACATTAACATAGGACACAGACTTTCAAAGCAAAACAGGAAACATAACACAGAGACACGGACTTGACAAGGGGATACAGCAGACAGGGGAGACAGAGCAACTAAGGAACACAGACAGAAACCAGAAGGCAGAACTCTAACAAAGAAACCAAAAGAGTAGAAATGATAAATAATGGCAAAATCAAAGTTCAACAGTTTTGAAAACTCAAAACTCTGGGTCAACAACCCAGGTCTCCTAACACCTAGAAACCAGTGCATGCAGGCTTTAGATGCAGCACTGTATGCCTTGCTGTAACCAATTTTGTGCTTGAGACAGCCCGCAACCTCCAGCAAGCCTTCACCAGCCATTCTCATAATACACACTATTCCGTACCAACCAATGACTGCCACAGGATCCCTGTTCAGTCTCTAGCCTGCGTGAGTAGCAATATATTTCAGTATTGCTACTCAGAACTACTGAAAACCACTTGCAACTGGTCAGGGATGACACATTATTCCTAGACGTTCAGCGTGGAGAGGCCGTAGCTCTAAACGTTATTAGCAGTGTCCCTGATAACAAGTCAAGTGAATGATTTATTATATACTGAACACAATTACCAAATACTGCAATGAAGTACAACAATGAAGTCTGCAGAAATTGTAGAGTTCACAATCTTCCCATGTTCCATCTGAAAACTCATGCTGATTTCATTACCAATTCATTTCCAGATCATTCTAGAAATGGGACCTTCCCGGATCATTTTCATTTCTTTGGACACTCTTGAGAGGTCAGTGAGGTTTTGTGAACTTGACACTAAACATTTGGACACACTGGATTCACGCTCATAAATTCTTGCAGCAATTTAATAGAAACAAATATGCTTCGCTTTTTTTTTTCATGAATTTACTACCAGGAATGTTATAACATTAAGATCTCTGTTTTCTCACAGAGTTATTTGGCATAATTGTGTAATTGCGTGTTATTTCCTTCAGTACAAAGCTACTTAAGGAAACTAATTTGGACCCTTTCATGGAGCTTAGTACTAGTTTGGATGGCTCCTCTGTTAAATGTATTAATGTCATGTTGAAAATGTAAAACAACTGAAAAAACCAAGAAACAAAAAAGACACAGTTGAGAAAGTGGAAATATAATCCTGCCTCTGTAGGTAAAACCTCTAGTCTAATTAAACTACTTTACATCAATTGCTGCTATTAGGGGTAGCAAGGTTTAGTATAAATGATGTATAACAGTCTACATTCTTGAACCCACCAAAACACAAAGACGAATTTGCACAGTGGCTCACGGTAATTCCACATCTCCCTCCGGTCGCTGCTCTGTGTTCAGGAAACGTCAGAGCAAAGCATCTGCGAGTTACAGATGTGTATTTGATTCCAGGTATTAGTCCCAACTAAATCCTAAGGGTCTACTGTGGGTTTGGATCAGGTTAAATCCCAGAATACAATACATCAATACTAGTGTGACCAACCCCAAAAAGCTGTACTAGTGAAACGTAAGATAATTTGATTTGATCACTGGCTCCAGCTTCAGATAGCGGAGCTGTTGCAGTCATTTGTGATTTGAAGAATGAATAAAATACTGTGGAGGGAGGGTGTGTTTTGGCAGTATTCTGGGGGGGGGACTGCTTCTCTTTTTGACTCGTACGTGCCCATCTCTGCATTTAACAGGTCCTAGATTCATAGGTACAATATGTCACATTGTATACTCGGTCTGATCAAATGTGTATTTTCTCATCGCTCATTGGGGTCAATGATGTCCTTGAAAGACTCATAGTCAGTGGCAGTTGTTCGACAACTTTGCAAAAGCATTCACATGCTCTTTGCAGGAAATACAAAGTTTGCTTTCAGTCCAAACATCACATCATAATCCATCAATTTTCTATGCGAGATTGTGACGTCGCCGCTACCGCTCGCTCTGCAGTTGTGTTTTGTGATTGATGAGGTGCATTGTCACCGCGGTGCCGTTACCTCCCGAGTGTTAATGAAACGTGTGTACGTGTGAGAGAAAGGTGTGTACGCTTGCTTATCTGCATGTCGAGAGCAGTTTCTTCTTCTATAGACTGACATCACTTTGTTTGGGATGATGTTGTGTCTGTACACCCGGTGACCGTTGCTAGGGTCCTCTGCTTTGTCTGCCAGGCTGTGTATGTGAAAGAGATGGAGGGATAAACAGAGCAATATCACTCGTTTGTTAAATTTTGCGAGTAGTGATGCGTTTTTATACAACGCACAGTACAGGAACAGAATTGCATGATATGTCTTGATGACTGAAAAACATGGCAAACAACTAGCGTGCAGAGCTGTGGGGAATAAATTTGCTTAAAGGCAGTATTTAAAAATAGCAGCTATGGAAACTTACATTAAAATACTGATAGCAACCCTGTATATGTTGGAATGTACCAATTATGCACATTTATGACATTTATCTTAATAAAAGGTAATACTTAAAGAAAAAGTAAAGAGCAGAGACATTTAATGTCATAAATACTAAAACAGAAAACATATATAAATAAACAAAAAACTAAATATAGCTGTGAGTCTTAGAAATTCACAGCTGGTGTGCCCTACACATGAGGGACAGTTTGATTTTAAAAAATTACGACATTACACTCACATCTTTGCACACATATGCAAATATACAGTTACTTCAAACTTTAAGTTGACTTCTCTACAGCTCCTTGAAGGCAGCTAAGAAAAGCACAAACATGGTGCTTTCAGGTCCCTGCTGAAATCTCTAATGCTTGTTCAATTCAGCTGCTCTGTTCCAGGTTTCACTCTTTATTTGCTCACATTCATTAGGCGACGTTTCCACTGGTTCTCCACACATTTCTCGTCCACTCTGCCCCAGCTCACTACCCAATCCCCAACTCTTTCAGCCCTGCAGTCATTATGATTTGTTTTAAATCTAACTGCAGTCCCCTTTGTATTTAAAGTACTGTGAAAAAGCACTTGCCCACTACCTAATTTCATTTTTTGTTTTTACACATTTCCCATGCTTACATGTTTCACATTATCAAACAAATTCTAATGTTAGGCAAAGATAACCTGACTAAAGACAAAATGCTGTTTTTAAGTGATGACTTCATTTATTAGGGGAAAAAACATTTCCTCTTGTTAAATCATGACATAACTGCGATTGACTACATTTTTTCAAATGATCAGTTGCATCTAGCTGGCTATGTCTCGTGACATTTGTGCAAACAGGATGTTGTCGCTGGGCAACAAGGTAAGCTGTCGTTGTTGCACTATTGTACGTTGATTTCTATGGGGGTTAAAATGAAAGTTCTAGGTATAATGGTCTTCCTGCCCCCCACCCCGTCCACTCACTCACACACACACACACACACACACACACACACACACACACACACACACACACACACACACACACACACCAGAATTCATTCCCTGATAAATAAACCCATTTTAGTCAAATTCAACTGAGTGATCATTGTGTTTTATTTTAGAATTATTTTAAAAGGGGTCAAAATAGCCCCCTTCTGTGGTTCTAGTTTTGAAGGTGGCTCTGGGAGCTCTTCACCCTCCACATGTTTTTTTTTAGCTTTGGACAGCTAAAACAGCAAGACAACCAAGTTTTTATCTAATAAGCTGATTTTAGGGCAATTTGCTCTACTTTTGTTAACCTTTCTCCAATGGCTCTCCTTTTTTTGTGTCCTACATAAAGTTGCCAACGTTAAGCTAACTCCTGCTTGGATGTTCTTTAGCCATATTTGTAGAAAACTTTTGAAAAGGTTTGCAAGTTTGTGTCTCCATGTCTTTGCCTTCACCAATCTGGATTTTTTTTTTGTTATGGCTATCTGAATGTGTTTTCATGTATTTATGGCTAACTGGTATTAATTTCAATCATTGCTGTTATACAAATTTCTCCCGGAAGGGATCAAAAAGTTAAAGTGAAATGACAGGACCTAAACTTGTGTGTTTCTACACAGGCATCCGTATGCATTTATGTGTGTATGGGATGTGGGTTGTCTTTGCTAAATGTAGTAGTTGAGTGTCAGTGTGATAAAACATCTCTTAGCACAGCATTGATACTTATGACACATAGTCAACAGATCAGTAATCCATTTGTTACACACACACACAGATTTAGTCATGAGTTTGTCATATTTTTCACATAAATTTTACTCACACAGTGGCACAAATGTATTCGCACAAAGGTCCAAACTTGAGCACATGCACACACTCAAATACATGATGCATTTACTATGCAGGATGCATACACACATACTTTACTCACATGTACACACAAACACACACATGCACACACACACAGAGACACTCTTTCTGACCACAGAATGATAATTTGAAAAATACAAAACCAGAAAATCTTCTCTGCAAGGGGTTGTTTTTTTTCTATCTATAATCCTCTTTGATTTTGATTTTTTTCTTTAGGTTTTCTCAGCAGTCCTAATTAAAAGCACCTGCATCAGCTTCTTTCCTCTGTCTTTTCGCTCAGCCCTCACTCTCATGCCGTCTACTCCGTTTAAAGGTCAGTCTCGCAAAAAGGATTTGGTCCGTGTGTATTATGAAGCATTGCAGTCTCATTTCTATATGAGAATCAAAGAAAAATGGTTTAACAGTGTCTGCATAACTGGGGAAATTTTATTTAACATATCTTGCATGCACTGACACCTCGTCAGTTCTGAGTAGAGATTACAGACAGAAAATAAAACCTAAAGATTAGTTTATCAGTTAAACTTTGAGTGAGAAGAATTAAAAAGTGATAAAGAAGAACTAACCCAAACCACACCTTCGTTACACAAGAATCAGGACAGTTTTAGTACATGTATTCCAAACCGCACCGTAACATATGAAGGATTAACCTTTTTGTTGTGGATGGATTCTGCTGCCTGAACTTTTTTGTTTTCAGCGTCTTCTTCCTTCTATATTGTGACATCTGTTTCTGGCCACTGCGGTCCCTCACCTTTTATTGAGACCAATTTAACCCTCACCCTATATCTTCCTTGTGCTAATAAATTTGTATTTGCATAAACTTAAGTCTGTAGCTAGTCACAAGATAGCGGCCCGTTGTACGTAAACAAACCCATTTAAACTAATCCTCCAAACAATGCTGACACTTGGGTTTTCTGTTTTCATTTATGTATAAAGTTATAACGATGCTGTTTCTTTTATAAACACAACTGGCCAAACATGGTGTGTTACTGTAAGATTTCAACTAGCTTGCTAACATAATGCTAACTTCTAACTCCGCTAAACTGTGTAAAATCCTTTTTTGTCATAGATGCCTGCACTTTATGTTTCATTGTAACACCCAGGACAACAGCCACACTGATTGTTTTATTGGACGTCCAATCATTAGGACCATTTTTAAAACTCAACATTTCCTCTGTCTTTGTTCTGAAGGAACATTTAGCCCTTGAAAAGGCAAGAGACACTTTAGCAAATGGACAGAAGAAGCTATCACAAAGGTATCAGTATTTGGCAGTGGACAACAACTATGCAAGATATAGTCACAAAACTCTACTGACGTGCAGTTCAGAGAGTGACAGGTCAAAATGAAGGAGTGTGGCTGGACCCATGATTACTGAAGTAAATAGGGACAACCCATTCACTTGGTCCTGTCTCATGTTTTTGATTTGTTTGTTAAGTATTCCCAGTTAAGTTTCCCATATTAAGTGTCAACAAACATAATATTTTTGAAGGGCATACTCAATGAAGTCATTGGCTTTGGGGCTAGTATGACCCTTTGCAGGGGAAATCTTATCTAATCATGGAATTAAACGGACTGCTAGAGCTTGTTTCTGGCACATGTGCGCAGTTAGCATTTAAATCACCCAAAAGGGGTCCAAATAATACAGTGAAGATGGTTAAATAACAACTAATTGATGTATCTGAATTGAAGATTCAAGTCATATTTCAACTGAAAGACCTTTAAAAACTCAGGAGTTTTTGTTTTGTTTTTGTTTTTTTTTTAATTCACAGCTGAAAAGGTCAACTTGGTGGATTCAACTAAACTCCTGAGTGAAACAATCGGTTCAAGATGTGACTAATAAATTGCATATAGAGTACAGGAGATCAGTTGTTCTATGACTTCATGACCACGCAGGTTAGAATAGAAACTTGCATCATGTCAATATGCACTGACTCATCTGGTAAACTCTTATATAACTTTGTATTGTGCTATTTAGCATCTGGTAACCTTTGGCTGTCCTTCCCAGTCGAGCAGGGGGAATCCAAGTCACCGGAGGCAGAGATGGAAAGTGTGTTATAGATCACAAATGCAACAGGAACAACCTTGTTTACTTCTGCGCTCCCATTAAATCTCGACCTTTCTGGTTCGTGACAAAGGTTTCCTCAGGACACCCAAACACACACAAAGCACCCAGGGACTGTTTTTGCAACGTGTCAGCGCACAGGATGCTCCCACTCTCAGAGTGTGTTTTCCAGCCAATGACAAATGAGCTTTTGATTGAATTCATCAACAACATGGCATCTGGATGAAAGATGATGAGATGGAGGGATGGAGAGAGGGAGAGAAGGGGGAGTGATTGAGGGGAAGGTCCAGTTTCTAAAGTGGGATGTTGCCCGAGTGAAGGTAGCGTGCCAAGGAAAGAACAAGAAAGAAAGAAAATTAGAGTGGGTGGAAGACAAACCTTCTGCCTGCCTCTCACTTTTCGATCCTGCTAATTTACGATCCAGCTACAACTCACTGATGTCCGCTTAATTAATCGCCGCTGTTGAACTGACAACCGTACGATCAAACCAAGGATCGACTTTCTGACCTCGGCGTGACTCGGGCTCCATCTCTGTGTTTGCGCAGCTTTTATTTCCCGAATGTTTGCGAGGAAACAAAAACTCCTGTTTTCGCTGTGCCATGTTGCATCTGTTTTGCAACCAACTTCAATGTTTGGTTGAAGAGACGATTACTTCATTCATTGAATATGCATCCATCAGTACTGTGCCTTTTAACATGATCCGGGGAGGCTGATTCATAGTTCAGAGTCATTGCTTTCAATTAATTACACAAATAAGATGAACTTTTGATTCCTGGGGGAAACTCAAAGCAGAAAATGGCATGATGAATGTTATAAATTAGAAGTTAATTGGACAAGAGCATTCAAAGAGGCTGGTGAACTACATAAGGACTGTTATAAATTGACTTCGATTAGGCCTGTTTTTGGAGCTTTTCCTAAAGCTAACTTGGGGCCAGTGGTGATTTTACCTGTTTATAAAAAGTTGAAGTGCTCTGAAATCAATTTCAAGCATGTTCTCATTTCACTTCAGTGGATAACAATGAGTGCAACTGATTTGTTTAAATCTTTTGAACAGAGTAGTGTAATTTTCTCCACCATTTCTCCTTCTGATAAACTTTAGTTTTTAGTGGTTTCTGGTATTATTTTCCGTCCATGCCTTCTGCTTCTGTCAGTATGTTTCGTGTTAGTCTTTTTAGTGCAACAACTTTTCATTTCTTCTTACTTTAAATCTGAAGGTTAGTTTTTACACATGTGTGTGTATTTGTGTGATTTTACGTCCCAGCTATTGTATGCCACATTCCTCAGTAGTTTCCCGTCTTTGGTTGTTTCTACTTATACAGTCATGGAGTATTACACGGTCTGATCTTGGGCTGAATTTGCTGGGACGTCCAGATCAACATCAGTAACATGATGAACATTTTACACCTATGAATATTCTTTCTCACTGTAGAATGAAGGACGTCAAACTGTTTGGAAACGTCCTTATAATTCAGATTAACAGTCAGCAACAGTTGCTTCTCTAAGATCATTGATGATGTCTTTCCCTTCTCTTTGTGTTAACAAACACCTGAATGCTCCAGACCAGCAAAATGCCAAAACCGCTGCCTTTACAGAAGTGCTCACACTTGATGATCAGTCAGTCAAGAGCAGTCAAAACCTTCTTAATTCCAGTGGAAGCAGCAGTGTTACACTTAGTTTTTCACACACTGCTTCTGCTTTTTGGCTTATTTGTCAAATAAGTAACAACACGACGTAATATATCATATTTTGTTCATCTGAGACTGTATTTGTCTATTTCTAAGATTATTTCTGTTCTGTTCTGACACATAAAACCTTTGCACTTAAAGATTGCGCACTTCCTTTTTAGCACGACTGTATGCAGGTAGGTTTCTTTCTCACCTGTGCCATAAAGCTCAATTTCAGGTCATCCAACTCTGACTGCAGTGTTTGGTCCAGTGCATCTCAACACATTTACACCACAGCACAGTGCATACATTAAAACTAGCGGATGTGTTCTGATGTGGTGGGGAATGAGCTAATGTGGAATATAGCTGCAGGGTTCATGGGAAAAATGTCAGATTTGTCCATCAACACACAATGATAATGACAATCCATCTGCAAACACCGAAAGGGTTCGAGTTAACCTACACCTGGAACACATATTAAAGAATGAATGTATTGATATTCTATATTACATGTCAGCAACCAAATTTATATTTATAAACCTCCCTGATAGAGAAGTAGTTCTCACTTTAAGCTTACATCATTATTTTATTTTATTTTATTTATTTATTTTTTAGCTTTAAAGCAGTTAGACATCAGCTGCACTGGTCCTCTCTGCCTCTAAATGTGCTCTATATTTAGCATGTGTGTGCCATTTATCTAATCTCTGCCCAGTTTGAACAGAGGTATCCTCACCTATTTCTCTGGCTGTTTCATCAGTAATGGGCTCTTTTGAACTATTTCAGAATAAAAGCCTCCCCCTGCTATAATGGAAACCTTAAAAGTAGGAATGTACTTGTTGGCGAGAATTCCTGCTTTCATCTAAACATGAAAGCAAAGAACTTGGGGTTATATGCTTCAGGGAGGCAGTAGCAGGCATATTTTACAGATCTTTCAGACATTTCCAAAGCCACATTTGATTTGTCTTGCAGTGGAGCATTTGCTGGGTCGATCATGGTAGGACCACAAATGGATTTCTATATCTATTAAGGGTATAATTTCTTCTCCATTCTTCACGCAGCTCAGAGAGATGTCCAGCACATGCATCCCTGTGAGGGCTCCTCATCACCAGGCGCACTGTTTATTTAGGAAGGCAGAGCGACTTCTTTAGTTATTTCAAGATATTTCCTTCTGATTAATATTAAATTCTGTCCTCTAATTTGATCTCCCTTAAATCATTGCCACATAAATCAGACAGAAAAAAACGTAAAGTGTCGACAAGCACGTTTTTTTTCCTTTAAAAAAATTGGTTTTCTAATTGAAAGTTTTAAGGTCTTCATGGAAAAGCTTGGATGAAAGCATTTTCTCTATCTTTTGACTCATCTGAATTACATTTCCATGTGTTCTGTTCAGTTTATCTATAGGGGTATTTTCACTTTTCACAGAACAGAAGTGTGGAACCATGATCACATCGTTCATCAATATATTAATGAATATATTATAAAAAAGAAAAAATCTTATGTACCACTTGCAGCCGCTCTCTGCATACATTAGTAAAATCCTTCATGTATCCTCATCTAACTCCACAGGACTGCCCTTGTTGGAATCACATGCTGTTCCACATATGGTTTTCCACCAGTAGCAAACTTCCACTTAGGGTGAGAGTGGAAAATTCCACCAGTAAAGCACCACCGATAGGAGGAGTCTTCAGTAATCTCGACAGATGGAAGAGCCCAAAAAGATATCAACATTCATCAAATTCGATCCAAAACAGACAAAGGCAAAAGAGACAAAAACAAATCCTCAACCACAGATTACACAAATGCATCTTCAAAGACAAATAGTTTATGATCAAGAAGTAAAGTTTATTATTTTTAAAAAGAAGTAAAAAGCTAAGTTCTTGATTAAGCGGGGATATTTAGCGCCCTGTAAAGGTTCCATTTGGTTCCTTTGTGTGTTACCTCTTCATATTAAAGGAGTAATGAGATCAGGCCTTGTCATCTAGATGAGTTACCATTACAGATGTCCAGGTAGTGCTCCCATGTTACCTATATATATGCCGTAAACCTAAAGGACCGTACAAGTGCAGTATTTCCAGTCATTGTTCAAACATTGTACAGACCAAGGAATTTGTTGATTCCACTTCTTTAAACAAGTTTACTCTAAACTGATTTGTTTTTTGAAAAAGGAAGAAACATCTTTGAGCCAACAGTTAACAACAAACTCCTAAGTTTTGATGCAAATATCTCAAAAGTTCACACAGTTTATAAAAAACTTAATTATACTATTCTGAGAGTGAATCCACAAGTGCCTACTGTCTCCTGTCTTCCCATCTCACAATACTTCACCTCCCAGCCCTATATTACTCTTGAGTTATTGCACTACTAGTTGAGGTGTCCAAGGGGACATTGTTCAGGTTAAGTGTAGCTCAGTTCATAGACGCTGAAAGATAAAAGATGGTTGTATGACAGCCAAGACAGCGAAACAGGGACACTGGCTTATGAGCTGCATGGATTTTGTGCACATTGCAGTTCCTCTTTTTGGGGGAAATATGTCATGAAGTGAATTTCTAGATAGAAACTGAGATGAAAAGTTAAAAGTCAGATGTGACGTCCTGCACTAGAACAAGCTGTTATTTGCATTGGCACTGGTCGAACCACATGGCGGCCGTGTGTGTGGCTCGTTTCTTGAACAAGAAGGCCATTCAGTTTCATGGGTTTTTTTACACCAGTATTTCTCCACTTGTTGGATATTGATGGGCTGGTTTTGGAGCTGACTCATGGTCAGACTCATTCTTATTTTTAGTCTGAATTGACTGGCTCCCGGTTGAGCCGGTGACCCATTTATTCAAGGTTAGAGTCCCCACTGCAGGGGTGTGTTTCATTCGTTCTCATGTTCTCCGTACCTTCCAGTCTGCTGTTTGCACTATCCAATACAGACAAATGGTCTCATGTTCTAAGAACTCCTCCTGCTCATCACTTCCAAATCTTCTCTCTCTTCTAAAATGACTGTGATTCTTAGAGCAGTGAATCTTTTTGCCAACTTCATTCATAGCAAGCAACAAAGGAAAACCTATTTATTTGTTGTCTCCCACCCCTGATTTTCAGCTGGAATAGAGGGTGAAAAACAATAGAGGCTTCCCGCAAGGCAGAGAGGGAAATGTGCAGGACTGTGGGAGCAGACAGGTGTTGGTGCTTGAAGTGTAACTTTGTGCGGGAAACGCAGGAACAGAAAGACAAAACAAACACAGATGCTGCAAACCATAAACAGCACTGGAAAAAGTATTTGTCCGCGTCCGGATTTCGTAGTTTTTTTGGCATATTTGTCACGCGTACGTGTTTCTGATCATCAAACAAATTTTAATATTTAACTTAACTCAGTAAGGGGGAAAATATGTTTTCGCAGCACTGTAGTGGGAGGACAAAGTGAAGGGACACAGAACCTCCACACTTTTATCACCCACGGGTCATAAAAGTGACCCCAACACCAGATGTGTAATGTAAGTGTGTGTGTGTGTGTGTGTCTGAAGGGATGTTAGAATGTGTTATTTGTTATGTACTTCACAGACAATGAGCCAAAGCCAAACAATCTGTGGTTGAAATAATAAATCACATAATTTTTTCCTTTGGTCAACACTGAAAATGAGTCCCACAGACCCAAACATCACATTTTTTAGTCATTTTGTTTTATCAGAGTTGGTTTGGGTTGGTGTAAACAGCATGTTTTGGATAATGATATGCCAAACCAGCATGAGCTCATCTTGTTAATACTACATAAAAGCATTCTGGTGAGTTCACACTCTGAGAGAGGAGACTAAAAATAGATAATAAATAATAATAAAGATAAATTGATCTGATAAGCAGCATTAACTAGCTCGGTTTTGAACTGCAATTTGACAAAATAAAAATGCAATTCCTCTTCAGTGAGCTGCCTTGTGAGTGTGTGTGTGTGTGTGTGTGTGTGTGTGTGTGTGTGTGTGTGTGTGTGTGTGTGTGTGTGTGTGTGTGTGTGTGTGTGTGTGTGTTATTTCATTTCTCTATCACCCTTTTCAGGTTCTTCTGACCTCATTTTGTTCTTGGAGTAGTCTAAGTACTTCTTCTCTGTTCATCCCCTCCTTTCACTTTCACTCTGTGATATATGAAAAGACCCTATTGTGAAATTTGCAGACATATTAATTGCTAATTTGTTTTTGGACACAAACTGAATGTCCACCTAAGCTTCAGTCTGTTCTGCAGGATGCTAACAGTACAAGTGAATAGCTAATAAGTTTATACTGGATAATCCTCCTTTCTGAAGTTCTGATCGTGAAAAATTTACAAAATTGACTTGTTGTTTTTTTAATTAGGACTTGAAATGAGGGACAAAGGCCATAAGCATACTAAAAATAATTATGGAGTTCCACTGGGTTCTGTGCTGGGACCAATAATATTTACATTGCACAGGCTTTTTGAATTTTTATTAGAAAGTATTGCATACATTTTCCATGCCATGGAGATCATACCCAGCTTTAAGTATCAATGAAGGCAGAGGACACACATCAATTAGTTAAACTGCAGGAATGTCTTAAAGACATAAAAGCCTGGGTGACCACTAACTTCACACTTCTAAATCCTCCCCTCCAATTGGTTGCAGCAGATGGCTGCACCTCCCTGACCCTGGTTCTACTGGAGCTTTCTTGGTGTTTAAAGGGAGTTCTTTCTTCCTACTGTTACCAAGTACTTGTTCATAGGGAGTCATCTGATTTTTCTGGTCATTTGGGATTTTATTGTGGGGTATTTAGCTTATAATAAAAAATGCCTTGTGGTGACTGTTGTCGTTTGGTGCCGTATGAATAAAAATGAATTGAATTTAACAGAATGAACTCATCTGGAAAGTGTTTACAGAGGTCAGTGTAATGGTTGTTTTCTCATAGAATTCTATAGGATAGTGACGACCACAGGGATCAGACATAAATTAGTGTTTTAATAGTAGTAGTAAGAAAACAAATCAATCTGCTTGCAGACATCCAATCTACCACATTCTTTTGCATTTATGCAAATTTTTAAGAAATTAGTAGGCCTAAAGTATATGTGCGATGTGGCATTCTGAACACGAACTTAGCTAGGTTGTGACGATGACAGAGGATGTCTTCTAGGGGAGGCATAAAGTCAACACTTTGTTCCCTCATTGCTAACATACTCAGGACTGTGTGCAACCAAGAGAACTCAAATGTAGAACTGGGAACCAGCCGCCCTTTAAGGCTGTTTATTTTTGCATCAGGAGTAGAGATACAAGCACAAAAGACACTGGATAATTATGAAGAGGAACAGATGTAGGCAAGTATGAAGATGCAATGGAGAGTGGTTAGGCAGGTGAGTATTTTGCTTGTCAGTGTCCTTTCTTTCTAAACAAGAATCAAAGAGGAAATTCAGAGCAGGTAGCAAAAGTCCACTCACCACAGGGTTACAAGGAAAGAGAAGCGAACTCAGTACTAAGGTTGAGCTGGCTGCTACCACATATAGATGTTACAAAGATCTGCTGAAGAGTGGATGAAAGGTTTGTACATCCATTTTCTTCCAGGATGGCAGAGTATCCGGAGAGAAACAACACAGACACAAGAGGAACATGGAGCTCCACAGCGAAAGGGCCTACCCTGGATTTAAAAGCCACACCTTCTTGCCGTGACGCAGCAGTGCTAACCACCACACCAGTGTGCCACCCTGCGTATGAAAAAAACTGTTTTTAAATGCATAGGGTTAACTAAACCCCTCTTCCAGAAAAATGGTAGGACAGAGGGAGGAAAGAAAAGATGAGGAGGGGAGATATTGTCCAGGCTATGACAGACTCTATGTGTGGAAACTCCACCAGTTTGTAACTTTAGTAACATTTTGCACAGCAGAATTTTGCCCTTTGGCTACATGCCAATTTCAGATTTACAAAAATTAAAAATGTAAGCATAAAGATATTTTATGTCTTTAGTATGTCTTTTGTAGAAACACTGGACTTTTTTCCAATTGATAATAATTCTTATCTTTATTTCTCTTTGTTTAAATGGGCCTATGTTGCAACAAATGTGTCATCAGCCTCCTTAAATATTTAACATGCTTCCCTTATATCACACACACACACACACACACACACTTACTGTAAACACACACCTCTTAGCAGTTCGCTTTGAACACTCGCTCCTCTCTCCGTCATCTTGTAGCAATTAGCGTAAATTGAAAACTTGCATCGTCAGGGTTTGTTGTAGAGCACGGCTTCCAACATTCAGGTCATACCCTCTTCGACACTTTCATTTTCTCCATCTCTGTCATTTTATCCTCCCGTCATTTCATTCCATTCATTTTCCCATGTGCTTTTTTTGGCACAACATGTCTCAACACCAAGAGCTCCTTCTACAAATTGTAAACACATTCAGCTTGAACAAAGGAGCTGCTATTAATGGCATGGTTTCTCTCATCTTTGAGTTGAAAAAATAAAGTCTATGTCATGTTATTAGTGCATGATGTTCTTAGAGTTCCTTTAGACTTGGACATAGTTTCCACCACCAACCTAGCCATTTCACTTGTGAAGGTAAATGGATACCTGCTTCATGCTTACAGTAGTTTCTGTGAGAATCTGTGAAGGGAGAGACACCAGTTTCATCTTCTTTGAAGCAGGATTCAAAGAAAAAGCAGATAATTTACACAGAAAAGTAAAAGTTCCAAAATAAATGTGATGTATTTTGTGGTTAGTCTTGCACAACAGTGTCCATTCCACATTAGCTACACCCATGGCAAATGGTTCTTGCATATCAAATGTGTTTTAGGGCATCTTCAAATGGCCGGCTGGTTCCGCATTAAGTCACATCATTCATAGGGATGCAGTAGAGTTTAAAGAAAACTGGAAACGAGCCACTGGATCTGGTCGACAACAAGTTGGCGCCTGTTAAAAGCTTCTCGTCTGAAGGCACCTTAAGAGTGACGGATCATGCTGGCGTTTTGTGTGCGGAACACAGGAGCTCTTCTCTGGAGAAACACTTGCTCAGAAACTTAGTTTAGATGGTCTGACAAAGATAAACTATGGCTGGCACACAGTAAGTCTTCAGATGTTCAGTCAACATCATCATCTTACAACCCTGATTCCAAAAAAAAGTGTGATGCTGAGCAAAATGTAAATAGCAGAATGCGAGCATTTACACATCATTTAACCCTCCAAGCCCCAAAGTAATTCTTCTGGAACGGGGAATCTCATGAACTCACACAGAGTTAACTGTAAAACTACAGAAACATGTCAAAAATAGGTTAGTATCAGTTGCATCACTTTAGGTCTCCTTACTTTGAAGAGCTAGACTTTAAAAATATTTGAGAATAAATATTAGTGAGTTGAGCCATGATGTGTGCAACACAGAGTCTTTCCCGTCCGTAAAGATGGAGCTTCCACAAAAACAGGCAATACCTCTTTCCAGCCAGTGTTGAGTTTAACCCCAGAGCAGGAAAAGTAACTTTTGTATACTGCAAACTTTGAGAGTGCAGGGATCTTCTACAAAGGGTAACACTCTAAAAAAAAATGAGATACTGCAAAAGAAAAACATATTTTATGCAAAATTACATCAAATCATTTCACACATCACTAGTTTGCGTTTGGTTAACCAGTTTTCCTTTTATGTTTAGAGCCCTGAAGCTACGATGTCTGGATGCCCCCGGTAGGGTCTCAGAAGGCAAAGTGGTCTTGGGCAAGGATAATTGAAAGCCCAAGGGACCTAGTTACCCTGCCCATGACAGTGTGGCACATGCCCGGTGGCCGGGCCTGCCCAGAAGAGACACCCTACCTGCCCTCCTGTAGGCGGGGTCGAAGAACAGGTTCTATGTGTCGTTACTTTGCCCAAGTGGTGTTTCTATCATTGAACGTCTGTGCAAATCATAGTTTTTCCATAAAAAAATACCATTTAAAGTCAAAAAGGTGTTCATAAGTGACACTTAGGCAGGTACATGTACTTCTTTAAAGTAAAACAAAAACAGAGACTGGACAATCCTGAAGTAAGCTCTAAACAGATATGCACCTTGACAGCAAGTCAGTTTTTAAAACAAAAAGCACTTGGTGCACTTTATTTTGTAGAAACCGTCTTCACAACATAAATACTCTGTATTATAGTTCATCCTAAAAAATACACAGTGATTGTTCTCAGTTTCATATCAAGCAGCCAGACTTTGGAAAATTTCTGTAAAAAACAAAACAAAAAAAGTATCTTTAGTGTTTTTACTGCATATTCAAAATGACAGATTGAAATAAAGCTACTGTTGACTTCAGGTGACCTTTGTGCCGACCACCTCTCAAAGCACTTTCAATGCTGTGGTCACTGAAGCAACGCTGATGTCATAAAAGCCACACATGGAATTAACTTTTCCTCACTCAAACATTTAAGTTCCCATAAAACTGAACAGATGGAAGCGCAGTTCTTTTCTCTCATTCTGTCCATCCCTCTTGTTTAGTCTTTGATTGCATCTTTGATTATTGTGGAAAATTTTTAGAGGGTTCTCTCTCTCTCTCTCTTTTTCTCACACACATACACATGCGCACACAAACACACACAAATACACACTCGTCTCTGGGGAAGGGACCACAGCCTTGTTTGTCTCTGCATATGGACGGGGGAGCAAACTGGAACGTACATTGTTTTCAGACCAGCCGCTCCCCACAAATATCTCCCCCTCAGAGCTCAATGGGCGGGAGTTGATGTATTTTAGAATTTGGGGGATGTGTGTGTGTGTGTGTGTGTGTGTGTGTGTGTGTGTGTGTGTGTGTGTGTGTGTGTGTGTGTGTGTGTGTGTGTGTGTGTGTGTGTGTGTGTAGTTTCGGGGTCGCTGGGGTGGAGAAGAAGGAGGATTGCTTGGTTTTGGTCACATTGATGGGTTTGCCATCAACCGAAACCAAAGCTCAGCTGCACTGATTCTTGTTTTGTTGTTGGCCTTCTCACTTTCTCTCTTTTTTTGCTTTCCTCTGTTTCTTCCAGAGATCTTGCTGTCCCTTTCTGTCTTCTTTAACCTGTACTACCTCATTAACTATATTATATGCTTTTATTTTGGATATCTTTTTTTCTCTCTGTAATCTTCTTACAGTGCAGCGTAAAAGTATTTTCCCACTTCCTCTCCTCCCTAATTTCTTCGTTTGTTTGCATATTTGTCACACTTCCATGTTTCAGATCATCAAACAAATTTCAATATCGGACAAAAATAACCTGAATGAAATTTAATCATCATTTAAAATCCTAAAGGAAAAAGGAAACTCATCTAAGGAAGTTAATGTTCACATTTTGGACTGATAGTTTGAGAGACGAGTAACAGAGGTGATCTAGATCCACTGTGAAGAACCATCGCTGAATCATTTAGAGAGAACCTTCACACAACCTGGCCCCTTTGACCGTTAATAACTCACATGTGGGTCAGCGACTCTCAGGAGACCTTCTCCTTCTCCAACAGGACAGCTATTTATTTAACTATACCCAGTTAAATACCCAGGGTTCAGTTTCTGGAAATGAAGAAGAATCAGAGATCAGAGGTAAAATGTCTTCTTGAACCAAAAAAAAAGCAAACTCGGTCCATTTTCAGAAGTGAAATATGCTGTATCAATGTATCAATCTAAACCAACAACCCCCCAAAAATGAAAATAAAAAACACGGGAGGTGGATGCAGATTGCTTTTATTTGATTAATTTGAAATCTTGTTGTGAAAACAGCTACCACGCCTGAATTGAACTCATGTAACTGTGTAAAAAAGGTTAAAATGGTCAGATATCTGCACTGCTGTAAGTCTGCAGTGATTAAAGAGCTTAAAAACTTACCTGATATGGTGGAAGCACAATGCAAAGTTACTCTCTGGGAATCTTTTAGCCTTTCTAACTTGATCTGTCCTCTACTAATCTTTTTACTTTTTTGCCCTCTGATTCTTTGCGTCTGTATGATCTCTCCTTTCTTTACTTTTTTGTGCTTCTTCTATCTTCCTTGCTCACTTCATCTCAGCCACAGTGTGTCATTATTACATCTTCAACTGCACTAATGGCCCAGTAACAGAGCAGCCTCACTCATTCCACATTTCTAATTTGCATTACTGGTCAGCCTGCAGAAAGATCGATGATTTTCCACCCATGCCCCACCCTCCCCCACACCAAAAATCGTCTGCGTGCACATATGTGAGTCTTCACATATCTGCTGGTATGTCAGTGTGTATAATTGTGTCTGCGTGTGCCTCTCTACCATTACTGCCAGTTTTCCAGCATCTTAAGCCCCCACCCCCCCTTTAGTCCCCTGTGGCATGAGATGAACTTCAGCAGAGGTCTGGGACACAACCCAACATCCCAGTTGCTACATTAAAGATCATCATACCCACTGCTCTCCCCAGCCAACAATCTGACAACAATAATATTTTACCCTCTTGGTTTCTTCTCCAGCAATTCATGGCGAAGATTTGGGACTGTAGATTTCTGAAGATGGGGCAGAAATTTAATGACAGCAGGAATAAGAATTTATGAGATTTAAAAGGTTGGCTGAGACCTGTTCAAGCTCAGTTGGTACGTGGTATTTTTTTAAAAAGTGAAGACTCTGTGGAATCTGGATCAAGTCTTTCCTGTGTATCAGTTAGCAAGATTATGCAAGGACTACCAGGCCCAACTTTGTGTAGCTTAGGGGAGTGGAGGATGATGATCTTTTAAAATTTGGGGGCAAATCACAATTGTTGTCTTTAAAACTGCAAAACAGGGCATTGGCCTTCGAGGAGGGCAATGCTCTTCATTAGTTTATTAAAATTTGTTATTAATTATTTGTTTATGTGCTTCTGTAATCACTTAATGGCATTCCTATTCAGAACAGTTGACACTTTGCAGGTATTGTGGATTTCCAGCTCAAAGCAAACCAAGCCTGAAGTAAACAGGGAGTTAACTTTAAATAAATTTGCAATGTACTAAAAAAGAGGAGCAAATAAAGAGTTTTTATAGATTAAATGGATATAAATAAATGCGCTTAAATTTGTAGCTGGTGTCTCCAAAATTCACAGACATGGAACAAAAAGACTCGTATGTGCAGTAAACTTTGCACTTGTGGAAAATTATTAGGCTGATTATTTAGAGCAAGCAAGTAGCCAGTCCAGTAGGATTCCTGCCTCCTGGAATCAGTGTTGGGGAGCGCCTTGGGCAGACCGTGGTTCAGCACCCTGGACAGCGGTCATCATATAAACTAAATATTTTGGAAGGTTTGGAAGGATTTCCTCCTTTATTTGTCTGTTAAAAGCTCTCCGAGCATCTATGTTTTTACACACACAAACCTGCACGTTATTTTCAAATACCCTCTACCCTCAGCCGGTCCTCTCCCTGGAGTCTGGTTCTGCTGGAGGTTTCTTCCTGCTTAAAGGGAGTTTTTCCTTCCCACTGTTGCCAAAGCAATTGCTCATAGGGGATCATCTGATTGTTGGGGTATCTCTGTATTATTAAAGCACCTTGAGGGGACTGTTGTGAGTTGTGATTTAGCACTATATAAACAATAGTTTTAAATAAATGGAAATGAATTGGAAGATTTGCTTGACTTAGCACAGGAACAAAATCCACCTAAAACATGAAGATTAATGCGTAAAATGCTAACTAATAAGCTTGTGCCAATGTAGTAGGCCACAGTGTTTTTTGTTTGTTTGTTTGTTTGTTGGGTATGCTACACTAAGCTAACCAGATGCTGACTGTCCAGTCTTGTCAAACAACGTAAAATACAAAAATGAGAGAAAAGAAGATCATGAGTGAACGTGAACCAGTCATTCCAATCCTTTAATTGCTGTTATCAACACTACAAGAAAGAAAAAAAGCCTTACTGTAATAGTTCTGCTAATGGCAGTTAAACATTAGCTAACTACTTCCTTCTCATTACAGAGGCTTCCATTCAAGCTGTCTCTCCGCTCTGTTTGTGTTGGCACGGATGCTCGAGGCAGCACAGATGCGGTGAAATAAATTATGAACATGTACCTCAGTGACAAGCTTTCAGCACTTGGCAGTGTTAAGATCTCGACTGCCTGAAATCTACATCAATGAGAATCGCCAGTTTCATCCATTATAGGGTTCAAATTGAATTTTTTTTCTTAAAACTTACTTGGCGTGTTTTAATTTACCTGGGCTGGCCGCCTGGATATTAGCCCTGGTTTTCTAACTGAACTCTTAAATGTCAGCACATGACAAGCTTACATTTGTGAGGGTGAGATTTGTGGTGGCATGACGTCAGATAAAGTTAAAAGACGAAGACTCTTCTTTTTGTTTCACTGACACAGTTTGTAGATTTTTGTAATCTTCTTTAATAACTGATACAAATTTGAGGTATGATATAAAACTATGGAAAACTACTTGGCACTAAAAGTTAAGTGAAGATGTTTTCAGAAACTTGTACTAGCTTACATCATTATTTGGTATCGCCAACCTTATCTTTTGAAACAGTCTCCTCAGAGCTTGCCAGATTCCTTCTTGGCAGAGTCACTCACTGTGGTGTTTATACCAGTAATACACTTCCTTGATTTTTCCCTTTTAGAATCCTAAACATCTACATTAAATATAGTTTTTGCACAGAAATATACGTCTTTGAATCAATCTCAATGCCATGTGGGACCTCACCAGGAAAATGACAGTGGTGGTAAATTTTTCACCAGCAGCTGCTGTTTATGTAGGCCACCATTTGCTGTTGTGTGAGTAGGTGTATGTAAAATGTTTGACCTTTTCAAAAAGAAGGCGGTATCGCCAATATGTCAACCAGGAAAGTGAAGGAAAACCTTTCTGCAGATGGGGGAGGTTTTGCCAAGTAATATATTTTAACTTAAACCATGATATTCTCCTAAACTTAAACGAGGAGTTGTGTTGCCCGAATCTAAGTAAACAAAAGCTGAGATTCGCAGTAAAACATCTGGAAAAATCAAGAAAACATAGAAAAAAATGTGAGTGCTCTATCCTCTAGTCAAATTAATAGAAACTCATTGTTTGAGGATGCTGACAAAAACAGAGCAACACTTCAGCGGAAAATCTATGTCATAACTTACAGCGTAACTGGAAACTCCTAACCTGACGCTGTAACCTTCCATGTAACGGGACGTGCCCCTCCCGAAAAATGCAGCTGCATGGTGCACTTGAAGGGGGTTTCCAGTTACATTATAAGTTCCTCCAGAAGTCTAAATAAAACTTAAGTCTTCATGTGGGTCTGAGATATGATTATTGTTTAGTGTAACACTAAATATTAAGAAACATTTAGTTTTTTACATTCATGTTTGTCATAGGAGTCATTGGTCGTTGACCTCTCCTGTTCTTTATGGCCTACGCACAAGTTGCTGGTACTCTTTGACTACACCACTTTGTTGACTTTTAACAATCTGGCACATCTTAAAAGACACAAGAAAACAGAACAAAGTAATTTTAAAAAACAAATAAAAAAACAAAAAACTTGATAAAATGATGGTGATCTAAGACTCTCCATACTAGGTGTTATTTGGTCAGATAGTCAACATTTATGTTTACCTGGCAATGAAAGCCATTAAAGATGACTCTGTAAGCAGCAAAGTCAGAAAGGTCATTCCAGATCAAATATGACAACATTTGGTGATTGCCAAAAGAAATCGCAGCTGGAGGATGATCCTGGTATCAGGATGTTAGAAAGAAAGGAGACATTTTAAATGTTATAACTTGTTCTGAATGCTCTCCTATCCCACATGATGATATGGCTTTTTTTCCCTCACAATCATGTTTTTCTAGTTTTCTCTAGTGAATTCTCAGGACACAGATAAGCATCCAGAGACTGTTATTCTTCTTTCCATTACTCTGCATTAACTTTATTAACTTTTGATACTGATGCCCACAGTAAGTCATAAAAAGTGCTTTGGAAAAAAAAAGAAAAAAGATTTTGGCTTTAGATTGTGACACTTTGAGTGGGTGTTCAATTGATTTAGTTGCTGGTTTAAAGTAGGGTTAAATGTGGTTTGCAGCCCTTAAAATTTGATTTGGCTATAGCTCCTGTACTAAAAGAGCAGCTAGTTTGAAGGGGCTCAGGTGAGAAGTGTTCAATGATTTCTGTTGTATGATTACTTTTTATGCCACTCATACTTTCCTTTCTTGCAAATCTAGGTTCCTCTTGATTCATCTCAGAAATCGCTTATTAAACATAAGCTTGTTTAATATTCCAAATCCATGCTATTAACTAAAAGTATCCAGAAAACTCTTCAAGTTCAAACCCTTAACAGTCATAAAACTGAAACTGTGGAACAGTGAGCAGTTAAGATTTTGGCTGAACACTAAGCTCATTGTTAAGATAAATGTGGAACACATATAAAAAATAAATAAAGTAAAAACTCCGCTGCTAGTCATAGCAGCCATTTTCTATGCATGCTTCCCCCTCCACCTTGAAGTGGAAGAATTTACAAAGCTGTGCTCCAAAAATTACCCAATTACCATTGCTCTTTCTTAACTTTTAAATACAGTACTGCAGCATAAATCTTCAATTACTTCAAAATGCAAGAATTTGATGCACAGGTTTGAATTTATTTTAGATTTTCTCATATCAGACCAGGGTCAAAAGTATAAAAACAGACTCAAACATGTACAACATGCCCACTAATATTTGGTTAAATATCCTTTAGTCAGTTGCAACTCGACCAGATGCTTTCGGTATCCATCAACAAGCTTCTGGCAGAATTCTGGCTGAATATTTGACCACTTTTCTTGGCAGAATTGGTGGAGTTCTTTCAAATTAGTTGGTTTCCTGGCATGGACCTGGCTTTACAAATTTTCAGTAGGCTTGAGGTCTGAACTTTGGGAAGTCCATTCCAGAAACCTAATGGGCCATTTCTGAACAACTGCAAATTCCAATGTCATCAGTTCAAACAGTTATTCGGATGTGTCACCACTATGCCAAGGTCTGGAAGAAGACCCAAACTGTCACCCTCAGATGACAGTGAATTGGTTAGAATGTTCAGGAACCACCAAGGCTTTTAAGCCTGCCATGAACTGGAAAGTGCTGGAAAACAGCACTTTCCAGCATCACTGTCCACAGTGAAGTCAGTTTTGCATCATCATGGACCAAGAGGGTTCCAACCAAGAAAGGAGCCCCTGCCAAAAAATCGACACCTTCGATCTCAAATGACATTTGTGGCTGCCCACATGGACAAGGCAAATATGGAATACTCAAATATGAAAAATGTTAAAATCAAGATTAAAGTATTTGGCCACTATCATGAGAAGATAGAACTTCTTATGAACTACTTCAAATTCTTCAACTTCTCCTCAAATCATTAGCTAAATGGTTGAAACAATTGAGTGTCCCAGCAAACTTCTGGGATGACTACCATCCCAAAGCCCTGACCTCAACCTCATTGAAAATTTGTTGATTATGTTTGAAACCTGGGTTTGTGTCAGTAAACCAAGCTGATTTTGCCCAGAAGAGTTGTCAAATATTCAGCCACAATTATCCAAGGAGCTTGTTGATGGCTACTAAAAGTCTCTGGACCAGTTGCAACCTGCTAATTTAACCAAATATTAGTATGTATATACTTGAACCTCTGGACTACAGAAATCTTTTTTAAAAATTCAATTTGTGCACCCAGTTCTTGTTTTGTAAAGTCATTACAAGAAATGGAAGCAGTTCGGCTATTTTCTGTCATTCTGTTTTTAACCATGACTGGACAGGTGGCTGTCAAAAAATGCATTCGATCATTGATAGTTTGGCCATTTTAGTAATCCTCTTTGTCTTCAGAGAATTGCTCAGAAATTACTTTTGTAATTTGACTTTTTTTGTAATTTAATTTTTTTTAAGTTGTCTGATTATGTGCGGTCACGTGGAAGAAGAAAACATGAATAAATCTCCTAAAGGTTACCAAGTTTGTCCAGCGGTCAGGAGGGCAATGTTGCGAGTCCAGACCAGAGCTTGATTCATTCTCCATCCATCATAGTAGTATTTTCTTGTTGGGTAAGACTGAGGTTAAACCGTGTGGGAACCACAAATGAACCGCTCCAAAATTTGTTTATGACTGCACAGAGACCACTTCTTTTAAAGGTCCTTGAAGCGCTTGTTTAGGTCCGCACCCAACTCTGAGACAGCAAGACTAAACAATGCTGGTTTAAAAATACCCTTAACCTGGTTGTAGTCCAAACCGTGATCCTTCCCTTTGGGGTCTACGGTAGCATTGTGGCTAGGACTAACTCTTGATGTCTATTATCTTGCCCACACAGACAGGTACAGATGGATCTGAACCAGATTTACTTCCCTGTATGTATGCATGACTATCCCTCAGTTGCTCTTCAGCCCTTGAAAAGACAAAGTGTGGGAACATTTTTTTCTTTTTTTCATCATTTTTCTTCTAATGAACAACAGTGCTGCTCTTCTCCTTTTCTGCCCCTCTGCATTTGTCTTCCTCCCTCCTTCTTCTCCTCATTTTCTATCTCTTTTTCCTTCCTCCCTCTGTGTCTTGTTCTCTTTTCCATAATAATTAGCTCCCCTCCAGCCTGACTTCAAACCTGTGGTCGGAAATCTGCATTCCGAGGCTGAGGAAGACGAGAGGAGAAGGAGAGAGTTGGACAGAGAGAGAGAGAGGGCTGATGGCTGAAAGAGGCCATTGTTTCTTCATAAAAGCAGATAAGAACCCAGGAACTAGAGGGCAAGTGTAGTCAAAATAGTCCATGTGTGTGCATGATGGCACTGATAAAGAAACTGACTTTTCCTCAACAATTTAGATGTTAATGGGTTGATGGGGAGGTTGCTGCTAGGGCCAAGACACAAATCTGATACACACCTCCTGTTTCCTGTCTTTTTGGTCATCTTTTCCCTCTTTTTCTTATTATCGTACTCCTGTTTTATTTTTCTTCATGTCTCTTCTTGCTTTGCTCACATCATTCCCTTTCTTTTGCCAGTTTACACCACTCTTTGTTGCTACTCTAGTTTCCTTCCCTCTTGATTCTGTTTCCTCTGGTGTGTATGGACTTATATAAGATATCTGTAGCTGTCATGGCATCAAAAGTTGAGTTTGACATTTTGGCCATTGCCAGCATGCTCTTGCTGAACACGATATTTGGGAGAAAAGTGAAGCCAAAGTATCTGTAATCTGCAGTGGTATTAATAAGGATGTTAACTACGACTTTCGAGATAGAAGTTTAAGACAAGACAGGCATGGCTCCGACTGAGAAACCAGGGGCACTGAAAGATTATAGTAAATCATACCCTACTTTGTCATTTGTTTCACCCTAAATGAGACCACAGTTTAATAAAATGTCCCATATGCTGTATAAAGGATACTTGAAATTTATTGTTGATTGTCTAGATTCCAAAGGACTCAAAAGACAGACACACATGTTGACCAGATTTAACTCTTTTTCTTGAAGAATTTTGCAATCTGAGCCTGATTTTAAACCCAAACTATGATCATTTTGTCATTAAATATCTGACATTTATACTCACAGTGGGCATCAACACTTCTTAGAGATAGAGTCACATACTGGATGCTTAAAAGCTTTAAATATTTAACCACAATAGAATCAATCTCACTCACTTCCTTTTTGTACTTTCTTACAACCTGTTTTCTACATCATGTGTCATCATGTGTTCTTTTTTTAACTTGTTATATCCCCTTCTCATCAATCTTCTCTTCTGCCTCTCTTTCATTTCCCTCTTCTCTAAATCCTTCTGTCTCTTCCCTTTTCCCCCTCTCATCTCTTATTTTTGTCATCTTTTGCCGTATCGTTTGCGTCTTCTTGGTTCTTAGTTTTCTTTGATGTTTTCTTTTCCTCTCTTTAATTTATAGCCAAACTAGTGTTCCATCGGCTTCATCTTTTCTCTCACTCCTCCATAAAAGAAAAGTTTATTAAACATATAATGTATTTTATCTTTAATCTAGGACGCATTTAAAAATGTCAGTGCTTATTTGTTTTTCAGCATGTATTACATGATATAGAGTATTAACCAGCAGCTTTCATTGATCGGTGCTACAGTCGCCTCCCTGGTGATATTTTAGTGGTAAAACAATACCAGATTCAGCGTTTTATTACCAACTTGCTCTATTGATTATGGATACATTTGACTTCTCTCTCATCCTTTGGGGTTCCAGTAAGACTGTAAAACAAATCGTTAAGAATATTTAGAAAGGGATCATGTTTCTTGTAATGGGTGGCAATCAGTCATCACTCATTATACAGATATGAACTAAAATCATCCAAAGATTCACTTCTTTATATTCAGTGAAGCTGGTGATCATCAGGCAGACCTCAGGATTTGGAGGCTTTAAATTAACCTACATATCCTCATAGAGTTAAGGTTTTATGATTAAAGAGGTGACAACCGCTATCCCAGCAACCAGTTTCACCAACCTAGGATTGATCCACCAAGGCCTCAGCCTTTGACTGTTATCCAGTATCCACTGCAGATGCACTCCAGACTCCTGGGGCCTGTGGATGGTGCGTCCACCAGAGTCCTAGTCTATGTGACTCTTCCTGAACTTGGCCAAGTCCCATGAACCAAAGCCTGGATATGAAGTGCTTCCCAACAAACCCCTTCCTGGAGCTTGACAACACTGATCCAGACCAGATAACCTGGGTCATTGTTTTAGTTTTTTGTCAAAGCAGTCTTTTGAATCACATTTAGCCCCCTCGTCCAGAAACAATATTTCCAACAATATAGCTACCAGGATGCCAGGAAGCTCTGCCTCAGAACTTGACAATCCCTTAAAATACTAGCCCTTTACAATAATACCACTTAGAGTTGATCCTTCTTTGAGGGAAGAAATGTCATCAACTGACTTGTTATGTGTGTCTGACTTCATTCTGACTTTAGAATGACCCATCTTTCACAAATGTTTATAAAGACTAGATGCTTGAATTTGCACACCTGTGGCAATGGGACTAAAAACACCCAAGTTCAAAGGTTAAGATCAGTGTTGGGCAAGTTACTTTGAAAAAGTAATTAGTTATAGTTACTAGTTACTTCTTCAGAAAATATAATTGAGTTACAATATTATAAAAGTAACTAATTACTAGGAAAAGTAACTACTGTGATTTTACCTCTACATTTTACCCTTAACAACTTTTTATCTTGTCATCATTCTTTTGAGCACAACCTCACATGTCTGAATTTATTGTTATTTTTTCATTTTGACACATTGTATTAACACAATTGATCTAAAATCAGACAAAAAAAATTAAAGTCAGTGTAGAAAAAAGTTATATTTTTACTGTAAACACCACGAATATTCACAAATCATATTTCATAAGTCGAAATGCAAATATAAATTTTAAATTTTAAATACCTATGCACAAGTTTTGCAAACAACAAAGTTATATGCAGCTACTTACCTGAAAATGCAGCCAAGCCATTTCAAATTATGTACAGAACAATCAGGTGTTCTGGATAAAATAAGATGCCACAGAAATTATTTGTTCCACTCCAAAAAATAATTTCTGTCCACTATAAGATAAAGGAGCACATCACAAGCCTGATACCTGCAGGCCTGAAAGCAGGAGGTGTATCACTTCTCATGTTTTCCACCTGGACAAGGCATTTACACTGCAGTCTGCGACATTCACTAGTAGAGTTTCCATTGAAAACACAGTTGTTACCATTTCTTCCTGCAGTAAACATGACGATAGTATTCAGGAAAAAACACTGCATATATTTTTATCAAACCTCTGGTGTCACGTAGCCTATCAATACAATTTAAACACTGGTATATAGTTTGAAGTCAACACTTTTAACACAAAAATGGAGACTCAGGGTTGTCTTGCGTTGATATTGCATCTTGTTGTTATGACATTTTAAATTGGTCATGGGATTGGTTCACCATAACTACTTTCTATTCTTCCTCAGCCTAAGCTCCCGGTAAGCTGAAGACAGCTTCAACCCTCTGTGTGTTGAAAAACAAAAACGCACCCTTAACTGCTTTTTCTTGTTAGCAACGTTAATGGTGTTGTAATGATAGAAATAGTAATTCATTAGATTACTAATTACTGTAAAAAGTAACGGTGTTAGTAACGTCATTACTTTTAACACCATTATTCCCATCACTGGTTAAGATACCTATAAAAAACCTTTTGTCCATATAGTTTATCTATGGATTCACTGTACATGAACCTGTAAACAGATATGCATCCATATAGCAGATGTTTTTTCCATTGATCAATAGTGTGATGACATAAAATTTGATACTGACTCCATTACCACCTTCATCAATAATTCATCATCCACTTCGACCAGCACCTCGAGTTTCTTGGTGAAACCATCCATGTGTTTCTTTGTGTCTTGCAGACGTCCAAGATAAACATACAGTAGACTGATGCTTATAAAATAGACTTCTTTATGCTGGGGGGTTTTATCATCATATAAAAGCTGTTTATTTTTTCTGAAGTTTTACATAAAATTTTAAGTTAAAATGTAAAACTTTAGAGTTAGATGGCGCTGTTCATAACATTTTAAAGGAAGCCTGCATTATGTCAGAGGTCTGAAGTGTATTGCCTACTGTGAGATGATGGATCACAGTTGGCTTTCATGTCAGGTCAAAGGGTTTTTTTTATGAAAGCATCATCAAATCTTGAATAGACTTCTGAGCCAAAGTGAATATGTTATATGTGCAGTCAAGCTACTGTACATGTGTGCCGCTGTCTGTATGTGTGTGTTTTGCTTCTGTCTTTCTGAGGTCCAATTTGTGTTTTAGATCCTTTCACGACATTTTACCTGCTTTTGTTTTCGAGGATTGAGACTTAGTTTTACAGTGACAGACAGGGATTAGACGTGATGTTTATCTAGGGGGATGTTTTCTATAATCACGGGTCCCCACGAGTGTAGAAAGCCAAAGGTAGCTGTGTGCCTGAGCTTGTTCTCTGAACTCAGTGTGACTCTGACACCTGCTGAGCATTAGACGCATCATCACGAGTTCACCTGGAGTTCATGACCCCACACACGCGTACACACCTGCGGTAATCCCCACAGTTTATCTCCCGTTTGATCTTCCCATCAGCACCCACGCCGCTTATCGCATTCTCTTTCACATTTTCCTTTCATTCATCAAATATTTACTTCCTTCTCATTCCTTATTTTCTATTTCTCAATCTATCTCTCCACTTTGTTATACTTACTGTACCAGTCAATCACGTTATGCAACAATTTCTTCTTTCTGTCATTGTTTTGTTTCTCAATGAGTCACACCTCTTCTCTCACTTTCTTTTTTCCACGACTGTAAAGAAACAGATGAAATAAACAAGGGAATTTAACAGAACCCTACTGTAGTATGTGACCGATGCCAAAGTGAAAGTAGCTTCTTGATGATATGTGTGGCCAGTTTCGACAGACTGGGACTTTCTACAAGTCAGCAGCCGGGCTTCCTGTGGTCCACTGCAAAATGGCACACAGGAGTATCATTTTAGGATCCTATGAAAAACAAATGTTATTGTATTGCAGACAGGAATAAAATTGTTGTTTAGTTTAATGTTGACCACACAGAATGTGACTCTCACTGGTCTGTTTCTTTTTTAATCAACCCACCAGAAATATTTGGATGACTAGTGGATGAACTCCCCTAACTTAGTGCAAATTCACTGCTCAGTAAAATTAAGGAACCCTTGATCATCCCAGTGTAACGCAGAGTCGATTAAACTTCAGGGATATAAATCTGTCTCTTCAGGAAGCATAAACCACAAAAAGATCAATTTCAGCTGAAGTGTCAGCAGGTGCACTCGAGAGGCAACAGCAAGACAAACCTAATGAAAATTAGTGGTTTTGCAGGTGGTGTCCAGTCAAGATTGCTCTCTACTTAGCCTGCCTTGTCTGACTTTTCTCTAGATTTGCTTTTAGTCAGTGTCCTTGTCACTGCTGGTAACACTGAAGTGGCGCCTGCAGCCCATTCAGACCACTTTTTTGACCAGACTGTCAGAAACAGTCAGCACAACATCGTTCACTAGGACCTGCGTTTAAACTCCGGAACTGACTTGTCTGTGATTGGTGCCCATTCTCTTCACAGATGAGAGCAGGTTCACACTGAGCACTCGGACAGATGTCACAGCCATCTGCAGACTCTTTCACTTGTGCGAGTTTCTTCAGTGAAAGTTCAGCAGCCTTTGAGACATGGCACTATGTTGTGTTTGATTCCCGTAAAGCCTGAACCATGAAATAATTCCCAGAAAGGGTTTTTAAACTGGCGTGTTTATTGAACCTTCTGACAATTTTTTAAAAAGAAGACATTAAACATCAAATAAATCATTTTTAATATAATCATTTAATCATTTTTGCTATCCAGCATTTTTGTGCAATTTTCTCTGTTTATCTTAAACAAACAAAAATATATACAGCAGGTTGGATTAAGGTTCAAAAACACACATAATTACACTGATGATGTAGCGGTATCAGATATTATACACTTGGCATTACAGGCTTAATAATGCATTTAGCATCAGTGAAGGGAAAGCATCAAACTCAGTGAATTTAGTCTTTATATTACAATCAGTGATATACCCTTTTAAATCCTTTATATTTTAAATAGCTGGCATGAAATTCATCATTTAAATTTGAATACAGTGCATTACTGTCAGGACTGAGTCATATTCCAACATATCCACGGAAATGACTAACCGTCTGAGAGCTAAGTGACAACCCTATTCATTCTTAAGACTAACCATAACTCTAACCACAGGCATTGAGAATATGGACTTTTTTTTATTGTTATTAACATGTTATATCAATTCTGGGTATTTAGGGAACAAAACCTATGATGACTTAGACATCAGAGGGTTCAAACATTAAGAGGAAAGTGAGGAATTCTATCAAATTTTCTGAAATCACATATAAATTGGTGTTTATGGGCGAAAGAACTTGACCTCTATTTTTAAAGGTTTCTTTGATTTAACTTGATTAGAAAGACTCATTACAACCATGGGTATAATCCATATTTTATGCAGTGGAACTGGAAAAGAAAATGAAGTGAGGGAGTTCTGGCCCGTCTACACAGAGCTGATGGATAGAAAAACACTGGGTGCAGCCTTCTCAGATGGGAATTTCTGAAGAAAGAAATTACGCGAATAAACTTGAAGGTACATGACGTGCAGAATCCCAGGCTGAATAGGACAAACTTCCAAATAACTTCCTCCTCATTTCCTTCTACACCATTTACAGAAAGAGCTTCACCTTCATGATAAAAACAAAAGGAAAACCGCAACGTATCAGATCTATAAATAGTCTGATGAGGTACCAGTGTTCAGTTGCAAGAAGCAGTTTCTCGGGAAGCTCTTCCCGCTCCAGCTGGATGTGCAGGACTTGCTTTGCCAGCCCAAACTCTTGGCTCTCTGCGGACACTTTAAAAAAGAAGTGACAAAGCAGGAGCAGTTCGCACACGTTTGACAGGCCATCACGCAGGGAAACCCCACATTCAAGCAAGGAGGAAAAACTCACACACCTCATACATACCAGAACACATGCCAACTGACAGTTCAGCCTGCCAGGAAATATTGACACTTGTTCAAGCGCACGTGCCCGCACAAGCAGAATCGCATGCTTGTGCGGGAGGCCTAAAATGTTATTACACCCATAATTTCTTGTACACCTTATTTTCCACCAAAATGTCTTTCTGTTTTAAAACCTGGGAGATCTTGGATGTGCCCTGTGTTTTTTGTTTTGTTTGGGGGGGTCTAGAGCAGAAGGACATTACTCACTTTTTGTCACCAACCACCAATTTAATTAAATCTCAGTCATTACAGATGTCAGAATTTGATTAGCCCTTACATCTCCTCCTACCAGCCAGCAGTCCGGTACAAACTAGTTCCGCAGACTCATTTAGTTTCTAGTGAAAAACCCCTGAAGTTTACTGGAAACATTGCTTGCAAGAAACTGGATAAGCTAAATGTGATTCTTCTCAACCCCCTACAGTATGTGTCACTTTATAAACTTTGACAAGCAGTTTTGCCCTGGGCTGTACCTACTCACTTGAAACTGCTGATACCTGCTTAAGCTTATGTGTGTTTCCTGCACATTAACATAGTGATATTAAAGTAATACTCCTAGGCTACAATCTCTTTGCTGATTGCCGGTCCACCTTGTCCTTTTAACGCTTTGCGTCTCCAAAACGTGAAATGTACACGCATGCAGAAGTTGCAGTAACAACCAAGGCAGATATTTTATTTCAAGCCAACATGAAAATAATCACAGGAAAGTGTATAAACAGAGTGTTTATTAACACATTTACATCTATATACATATTAGTCACTTAGCTTAATCCAGTGGTTCCCAAACTTTTTTTGCTTGGCCCCCCTTTGTTTTACAAGAAAATCTTTGTGCCTTTGTTGTTGTTTTAGTTTTTTTTACTGTGTAAGAATATTTAACATTGCTATCAATACATTTTTTTTAAAATGCCTCTCTGTGCAAAATGGGTTTAAAAACATAAACAACTGTAGGATACTGTTTGTCCGTGATTTGAACAGGGGGAAAAAATTGTGGCAGGATCAGCCTGATATTATTTGTATCCCGCTGTAACTTTACTGCATAAAGAGCTAATATCTCCAAAATTTTATTATAAGGAGTGTTTGTGAACTAAAAATCAAGAATGTGAGATACTGTTTTCCCGTGATTTAAACAGCCCAGCGCGTGTTCCTGACGCAGGGGAAACAAATTCTGTCAGGGAGACCTACCTTGGCACCACCGTTGTGCAGGTGAAGCCAAATGCAAGATATGGTTCATCATATTTTCAAGTCTTTGACTTGGAAGCAAGTTGGTTTGGAAGCATATTTGGCGATGCTTCATCTTTTGCTTTGCATTTGTGTGGGAGCCCCGTCAAAAACCGGTCATTATGCTAGCAGTGTTCAAGCTTTTTTTTCTTTTTATTCATACCGCACCCTCCCTGCAATGGCTCTGCGCTCCCCACTTTGGGAACCACTGGCTTAATCGATTCTGACGAATAAAGACTCTGGAATGTACTTCATACGTTCTTGGTTCACTACCAACTTTTTGACTTTAAATATATTATCTCCCCCTACTGGAAATGTACACAGTGGACCAGCGTGTCTATTAGACATTTTGCCATGATTCTGGGTTGCATTTGATCTGACAGCCTACACTCATGATGAACGCGGGCCAGAGCGTCTGAGGACAAATTGCAAAATGTCCCAAAATATTTCCTTGTCACCTGTCCACTTTTTATTCCACACTTATTGTGAAGTGCTGATATTATTAAAATATGTTCAAATGTAGTATGTAAAAAAATGTTTTCATACATTTTGCATGCTACAATAGTGGTAGAATAGTTATGGAGAAACCCAAGGCAAATGATACCGAGCTGCTATGGGTGCAGAGGGTTAAGGTTATGAAAAAGGGAGGTTAAGGTTATAGAGGGTAGGGAAGGAAAATCAGAAGTGGTGTCATGAATGAATACCAAACTATCTAAATCTGTGTGTAAACTCACCAAGTTATATTCAGCTTTTTATAATTAAATCATTTTAGTTGTGCATAGCCATGCCTCTTTGAACAGGGATTCAGAGAAATGGCTGCTCCATCACAATGGAAACTACAACGAAGCAAAGGATTCAACCACATGTCCTGTTGAAACCATACAGTAAGTTATGATCTCCCCTGTTAAGTTACTTTGCTTTGTCAACCTTTCCATCCACCCCTGCATCGTTTCTAAGCAAACTTTATGCTGCTGTAAGTATGTTATCTGATGCTCACATCTAAAGGCAAAATAGAAAACTTGCAAATTACTACAACAAACCATAACTGAAGCTGATGGGGAGGTCAATATACATTATGATTGATCATAAACAAAAGCAAAAATTGGATTGAACATATGACAGCCCGGCACGAAAAGTCATTCAGTCACAAACTTTGTCTTTATCTTCAACTTTTCTTTGTCTTAAAAATGTCATCATCCAACCTACAGAATCAGGATTTGTCTTAAAGTCCTACATAAAGTTCATCATTGCTGTTATTCAGTTATTTTAGCAAACGATCCAGTCTTTCCATGGGCGGTCACTCTTTCACTTTCACAGCACTCCCGCTCTGTTTACTCAGGCTATGCACTAGCTGGTTGTTGCCCGTTGTTAGTGTTTGTGATGATCCATCATACCTGCAGCTGAGGATTCAGCTGTGTACTGCCACATCCTGTCCAAAAAATAATAGCTAAGGTTTAATCCTCAAAAAAAGATGACAGTCACAGCTAAGAGAAGTCTCCCTTTCACCCTGAATTCTGTGTATTCTGCTGTTCCCTCTGTTGCTTTCTCTCCAACTTGCCTTTTAGTTTGCTGTTTCTTTTACCCAGTAAGAGACAGAACAGACAAACGTCTTATTCAGGAAACCAGACACAGGGGAGGTGCAGCTGTGTTATTGCAAATCCAACCAAACCAAATCTTTTCCATCGAGGTGCGTTATATCAAAAAAATGCTCATATCATAAGTTTTGGTGATTATTAAATTATTTTTAAATGTAATAATAGCTACAAATGTAAAGAAAATACTCAAAATAGGTTTTCCATCCTGGTTTGGCCTCGTTTTAAATTATTATTTTTCAATTAAATCAGTTTTTTCACACACCAGTCATGGTAATAGTCAGACAAATTCCCAGCCAGGGGATTTCAGTTTGTGTTCCATTTGGAAGGTTTTGTTTTTTTTGTTTGTTTTTTTTACTTGCTCATTAGTGTTTGCTCACTTTTTACTTTTGGTTTTACCGGCTTGGTGGGTTTAAGCACAAAAACATTGTTGAGTAGGCATAACCCAGGATTATTGTTGTTTATGGACCATTAGCATTATACGCGGATTGTACCATAAATTGGCACAAATGTCCAAAATCAGGCTGTGCCACAATCATGTCATCCATGAAGACACCCATAACAATGTTTGCACAATAGAAAAGTGTCATAGTGTTGCTATAGTAATGCCATGGGTTTGTACACCTCTGCCTCCAGAGCCTCGTTTCTACCTCTGATGAAGATTTAGTTGGCAAAAACGCACCATGCAGTACAATCAGGCTATGTAGGCACACGAGGAGGAGATAAGAGGAGCTCCTGATGTGCGGTCCACGAATAAACAAGTGGTTTAACCAGGCATCACTGGAACATCTGGTAGTTAGACTCTGTAACACAGGAAGAGCAAATGGTGGATACATGGTGGCTGCTTGACCCAAGAAACAACACCATAGGTGTCTATAAATGCTAAAATTCAATGCATGGTAAAAATGCAGAAAAACATCTGTAAATAACTGATACAGAAAATTCTTTCTTTTTAAAAATGGTACATTGTCCTGTGTTTTCTTCTATTAGAAATCAAGATCAGAAAAGTCCAGTTTAAGAATATGAATCTCAAAATATTTGTCAGATATTTGTACTGAGCCGGTACATTAACGCTCTCAGTTTACAGCGTGAACTTTTTTTGCATCTGTACTCTTGACACTGGCTCCTAAACGTCCGAGGCAGCACATATCACTCGAATATGATTTATTTATCATATGTGTACGAAACGCCGTACACTACTCCTCAGTCGCTCAGAACCAACGAGTGTAAGTGTAACGCTTCCTTTTGATCTGTGTTTTTGCCTCTTTGCACATCTTTTTAAATCTTAATGTCCCCAGAAAAAAAAACCTAAAAAGAGTGTTACCTACAGGTCGCAGCAGGTGGCTGCCCTTCCATGAGCCTTTTTATGCTGGAGGTTTCATTGTGTAAAAAGGGAGTTTTTCCTTCCCACTTTCGCCAAATGCTTACTCATAGGGGGTGATTGTTGGGGCTTTTTCTTGGTCTCTACCTTACAATATAAAAAGGCTGACTGCTGTTCTGATTTGGTGTTACATGAATAAAACTTCGTTGAACTGATACTACACACGAAACCCACGTGGTTAGGTTCAAAAAAATATTATGGTTTGCACATTCGAAAAATGACACTGCCCAGTACATTTTAATGGGAAGTCACTAGTACCATGACCTTGTGTATTATAGCACTGATGCCAAAGGACACCTTGTGCGAGACGTGAGGGGGTTTTGACAGAACAACAGGATCTGACGCCCTGGGAAACTGTGCAGTTTTGGAAACTGAAGGAGAATGGCTTCCAGGTGCTGCAGAAGACTGGAGAAAAAGGTTTTAATTCGCAAGCTGATTTTTTTCTTTTCTTTCTGTTGGAAGCATTTTTCAAAAACACTTTACCTTTTAAGCACCGCATTCACAACACTGTGTAATGGTAATATGACAATAAAATGAAAAACAAATACAGATCACAGAACTTTCCTCCATTCATGAAAGCCATCAAATTATGTCCACACAGTCTGACCAACAGGACGCAGTGAAACACACACACACACACACACACACTGTTCCCTTGAAGTGGTTCATCTTGGAGTACTTACTGTGGCAAACAGACTCTCCTGGCAGCAAAACTACAAACAAACAGAACCGAACTCCTTGTTCTTCCCACAAGCTGTGTGTGATTTGGTGCGTGTATCCCAACTGTAAAGCCGGTGTTACTTTCAGTCATATTTCATGTTGTTTGTGAACATTATCATTTATTTCCAAAACTTCCTCGTGTACACTTGTGTGTTCTTCTTTGGTTACCAAGTAAGTGTGTGTAGCTTGCATCTCCCCAACCAATGTCTTTGAAGTGGGTGTAGGTTTTTACATGTGCACTTATTGTAATAGCTTTCTCCTTGTCTTCCTCTCTCTCTCTCTCTCTCTTCTGTCTTCCATCAAGCTAGAGAAAAACTCTGGTTTCTTCTTGATGTTCACAAACCACCGTGATCTGCTGGCAGGGAAATAAAAACAGATATGGAAGCAGTGAGACATCACTCAATCACAGTGCTGAGACCCTGAACCAGATCACCGTTTTCTGTGTGTTCCCCAACATAACAGTTCTCAGTCCCACTGTTAGGCTCTCTTTGAAGAGTCCAATACTGAAGCTGAATATTCACAACAGAAGACACACAAGAGATGACAAAAAGCTTTACTATTTAATTTAGTGTGCAGCTAAGCATTGCTTCCCTGTGGCTTTTCAAATGAGAGTCAGCTTTTCTCGGAGCATGTTTACACGTACGAGGGAGATCTGACTCTGTTTTCTAGTTCCAGTAACAGTTCCAAGAACAATGTTCAAGGAAAGAGCCACCATTCGTCTCTGCATCAAGAAAGCAAGGCTGCTTAAGGGAACGTTCGAGTAGGGTTTAATCAAGTCTGCGGTCTTTTTAATGTTGAGCTTCATTTATTTATGAAAGCATCCAGCTTGTTGAAGATTTGTTACCAACAGTATCGCGTTTCGCCCATTAGGCTGCTCATTGCTGCTTTCACAATGCTTACTTAGCTAAAATCAAATGAATCTTTCCTCTAAATAACAATGCGGTCCCACACTACACCCAAATTTGATTTTTATTTAGATTTGACAGATGTGAACACCAAAAAGGTTCCTGGTGGAAAGGCTAATCCCCTCTTTCTAATCACCGGCTATCGCTTATGCTGCCTTCTTCTTTCTGTTTGCCACAGCGGATCGTCTGCTTCTGTCTTTCTCCGGCTCTAGCATCTACCTTTGTCACACCACCCCTTTTGTATGACTTCCTTCACTACATCCATGCTCTAGATATGTCTAAAACATCCCAGCCGTCCCTCTTTGTCTTCGAGCTGCTCAACCTGAACTGTCCCTCTGATGTAATCCTGTCCATCGTGGTCACTCCCAATGAAAATCTTCAAATCTCCCACCTTCAGCTCAGCCTCCTGTCACTCTTCATTACTTTGAATGGTTGGCCCGAGGTATTCAAACTCATCTTTTACTACCGCTACTCCTTGCACCTGTACCTTTCCACCTCCCTCCATTTCATTCTTTCTCGCTTTAAATGAGTTTTGAAATCTGTTTGATGAACTCAAATAAGTAACATAGTGTCACAAATATGCTAAAAAGGAAGGGAGGGGGCAAATATCTTTTCCCAGCTCTGTATAAACGTTGATAAGTGTGTATTAGACATCCTAAAGTTAACAGAAATGTGCTGAATGGTTAAAATTAGGTTGATGTGCTGATGTCTAAGGACTGGTGATGCTGTAGACCTCAGAGGCATAAATGCAGGTCTCTCTAATGCCTTGAAAAGATTAACTTTCACTTCTCCACACTTGAATGTTTGCTGGAGTCATATTATGGGAAACAAATGTGTATTAATTAATCAACTAAAATTAACTTAATTGTTGATTGATTTGCGGGGTTGAGTTTGTTATGCGAATGGTGCAAGGTTTAGCACTGTTTGCCCAAGACAATTTTCCCACGTGGGACAATAACGTTTATTTATGGAAGCCCGTTTCCGCCACTAAAAAAAACAAAAAAAGTATCCATAACTCGAAATTTCGAGTTTTTTTCTCAAAATTTCAACTTATTAACTCGAAATTTTGACTCATTATCTCAAAATTTTGAGAAAAGTAACTCGAAATTTCAAGTTAGCATTGCCAATCAGTAATTTGCATGAATTACGTCATTTCCTTGTTACCCGGAAGCTGAAGCCCTCAGCTACAAATGCTACAGCTAAGCTACCAGTATTACAGCCAGTCATGAATGCACAAACTGCTGAGTATTTTCAGTGTGGCTTCACAAATTATAAAATCCTTGTGTTATTAACTGAATCACATGGCCTTACTACCAGCAAACGTACTCTCGAAAGCGCCGATTTTTTGCTATCCGGTTTTGATTGTGTATTCCTCTGCGCCATATCCTTCCAGGTAACAAGAAAGTGACATCAGATTACTGATTGGCACAGCTAACTCGAAATTTCGAGGTACTTTTCTCAAAATTTTGAGTTAATAAGTTGAAATTTCAAGTTAATAAGTCGAAAATCGTCGAATTTTGAGAAATTATAGCCAACAAGACAACATCCATGTACATCTGGTGCGTTGGGGGTTGTTAGAACCCATAGATTAAATCGGGTTAGCTGTTACGCTCACTAATAGCGAAATAGTTAACTTTTCCCTAGGGAAAACCCAGAGGGATCGGGTGACTTCTTGAGGCCTTGTAAATAATTGCTTTTAAAATCTTAAACCTTCTAACCTAAAAAACTGAGCTTTCTAAAATGTGTTTAACATTATAATAAGGGTGTATTGAAGGAGTAAAAATGAAACTGTCTATTAAAATGAAAGTAAATGGCATGTAAAAACAAAGGTCAAAACATAATATGAAACTAAGATAGCATGGGAGTTTAACTCTGCTGAGTGAAACTGTTGTATTGATGTATGACACTGCCAGTCCCATAACGTCCTGATGTGGACTTTTGTTGTTCTTTCAAAGGGGAAACAATGACTGGTTTTATTTAAATGACAGAAGCCATCCCAGCAGGTGGGCGTATTTTCAAAAAAGTGTCACTGATGGGATTGTGAGCGTAAAAACAAAACTTAACTCAAAATATAATATGAAACTATGATTGCATGAGGGTTGAACTCATGTCATGGGTGAAACTGCTGTAGTGACGTGTGACACTGCCACCCCTACAACCTTTTTACATAGACTTCTTTTGTGCTTTCAAAGTGTAAACACTGATGGGTTTCTTTTTTAGCAGACAGAAGCCACTGGAGCAGATGGGTGGTTTGTAAAAATATGTCATTCATGGAGCTGGGATTCATCACAGAATCTACTGCTATAAATAGTTAACTAAAACTGACAGAGAGCACCTGGTCCTGCTTGTTACCCATCCGCAAGTTTTCCAACCTTTCTGATTTACATGTTCGTGCTTTCAGTACTTCAAGCTTGTTAGCATGCACAATACAGGCTGCCTACCATCTGTCTGACTTGCTTGCTGGCTGCACTTTTGCACATACATTTGTTTTTGTTTGTGTGCCGGTTTCATGTGGCTTCCAAAAAACTCACAAAGTTCTCATGCATGCTCTTCAGAGTCTGGATGTCATTTGGGTATCTAGATTGTCATTGCATTAACACCTTAGATAAAGATTTAATTTCATCTGAATACAATACACAGCAATGCTGCATGGCAAAGCTGAGTGGAGGGTAGAAGTTGTTAATGGCTGGCGATCTTTGAATCGGTCAAAAAGCTGGTTCACAGATGTAACCAAGTCTGGGTTTTTTCTTTTCTACACAGCTGTTTTAGTTCTGATTTATTTACTTTAGTATTCTGGCTAAGAGGTCTGGAGGGCTGGGCAATATGACCACTAATCACAATCACAAATAACTGAAGATTTTACCTTGTTTGCTATGGAAACGCTACCACACACACAGCAAATTTATAAGACCACCACCTATAATATTTTAGAAATCTGTCAAAACATGTTTAACACTAAAAATTCTAAAATTTTTAAAGTTTTTATACCTAAATTTGAGCCAGTACAGTTAATAAATTAATAAAGCACAATGTTCAGCTACTAAATGTTTTTTTTTTTCTCTTCAGGAATGCAAATAAATAACTGTAATTATTTACTTATGAATCTGAAAATTAATGGATAGGGACCAGTGTTGTTCAAGTTATTTGAAAAAAGCCATTAGTTACTTATTACTTCTCCAAAAAAGTAATCCTGTTACATTACTGATTACTTATTTTGAAAAGTAATTAGTTACTTATTACTTAGTTACTTTTTAAAACATGATACGTGATACGTGAATACTTAATAAAGCAGCCCAATTCTATTTTTTATGCATAATCTATCATATAAAAATCAATAAAATGGAAAAGTGTCCATGTAAAATTGTTTTATTAGTTTTAACCTTTTAATTTTATGCACATCAAGCAAAAATTTAATTATAAGCAACAGTCTTTGACTTGGAGAAATTTGTTTAAACCTATTTTCTGCATCTTGATGCATTCTCAATCATCCAGGAAAGTAAATCTCCAAAAGTTGATTCTGTTCATCTGGACGTAGCGTTTTGTGGGAGAAACGTTTCGTCACTCATCCAAGTGACTTCTTCAGTCTCAGCTGACTGCAGGTTTCCCCAAACCTTATAAACAGTACATTTGCATAATGACTGAAACCAGCCCACTGAAGGAACAATGGGCTGTGAGGTCAGTTCCTTAATCATAATTATGCAAATTCCCATGACCATTGATCAACAATCACTGACCAAAACCCACTGATCAAAGAACACTGATCAATGGCCATGAGTACCATTCACAGAGAGTTGGGGAATGGCTGCAATCACAGCATTGTAAGATGGCGAAAGATGTACCCTTAGGCCCCTCCTCGATTCAGAGATGGTCTTTCCTTTTCACGTAAATGGCCTCCTTGACTCAGCGCTCAAACCAGCGTTCTTCCCTGTCCAGGATGTGTACATCCTCATCGTTGAAAGAGTGTCCACTGGCCTGTAGGTGTAAATAGACTGCAGAGTCCTGGCCTGATGAGGTTGCTCTTCTGTGTTGTGCCATCCACTTCGCTAGAGGTTGTTTGGTTTCCCCGATGTATAAATCCTGGCAATCCTCCTGCACTTAACAGCGTACACTATGTTACTCTGTTTGTGTCGGGGGACCCGATCCTTGGGGTGGACCAGTTTTTGGCGCAGCGTGTTTTGGGGTTTAAAAGCCACAGAGACCCGGTGTTTAGAAAAAATGCATCTCAACTGTTCCGATACTCCTGACACATATGGGATCACTACAGGTTTTTCACCTGGGCAGCAGTTGTCCTTCTCTCCTGGATCGGCTGGAGTTTTCTTTAGGTGCCTTCCCAGCTTTGACAAAAGTCCAGCTGGGATAACCACATTTACTCAGGGCCTTCTTGATGTGCTGTTCTTCTGCCTCCCTGGCCGCTGTGTCAGTGGGGATGGTGTTCGCTCTGTGTTGTAGCATCCTGATGACACCCAGTTTGTGCTCCAGTGGATGATGAGAGTCAAACCTTAGATACTGATCCGTATGCGTAGGTTTACGGTACACATCAGCTTTTAGATGTCCCCCATTACTGATGGAAATCTCACAGTCTAAGAAGGCTAACCTGCCACTTTTCATATCCTCCTGGTGAATTTGATGTGTTGGTCCACCGAGTTAATGTGATCCGTGAAATGTAGTACGTCCTGAGATTTGATTTTCACCCAGGTGTCATCCACATATCTGAACCAATGGCTTGGTGGTGTTCCAGGGTAGGATAGCAACGCCCTCTTTTCCACTTCTTCCATGTACAAATTGGCCATGATGGGTGAAACTGGGGAGCCCATGGCACACCCATGTTTCTGCCTGTAGAACTGACCCTTGTATGTGAAATAGGTGGAATGAAGACAGTTCCAAAAGCAAACACACTTGGTCGATGCTGAGAGTGGTCCTGTTGCTGAGGTTGGTGTCATCCTGTAATCTCTTACGGACTACCTCCAACGCTTCCGTGACTGGGATGCAAGTGAAGAGAGATGTAACGTCGATGCGAGACCATGGTTTCATCTGCCTCCATAATGACATCTCTCACCTTCTCAACAAAATCCAGGGTGTTCTGGATGTGGTGTTCAGAGCTGCCCACCAGCGGGTTGAGGATCGAAGCCAGAAACTTGGAGATGTTATAGGTGACCGAGTTGATCATACAGACAATTGGTCTTAAAGGTGCACCCTGCTTATGTATTTTCGGTAAACCATACAGACTTGGTGTAGACTCCCCTGGGTACAGCCTGTGGTATGAGGTCCGGTCGATAGCCTTGTCTTGTTCTAACTGCTTCAGACAGTCTATGACCCTCTTCCTGTAGCCACTTCCTGGGTCTCGTTTCAGGGGCTCATAAGTATTTTCATCACTGAGTAGTGACAAAATCTTCTCATGATAGTCTTTCTGGTTAAGCAATACTGTGCACCTACCCTTGTCTGCCGGAAGGATGATAATGTTGTTGTCATCACTAAGTGATGTGAGTGCCTTCCTCTCCTCCATGGTGATGTTGGATGCTGGGGGCTTTGCATTGCTGAGACAGGTTTGAGCGCGGAGTCAAGGAGGCCATTTACGTGAAAAGGGAAAGACCATCTCTGAATCGAGGAGGGGGCCTAAGGGTACATCTTTCGCCATCTTACAATGCTGTGATTGCAGTCATTCCCCAACTCTCTGTGAATGGTACTCATGGCCATTGATCAGTGTTCTTTGATCAGTGGGTTTTGGTCAGTGATTGTTGATCAATGGTCATGGGAATTTGCATAATTATGATTAAGGAACTGACCTCCCAGCCCATTGTTCCTTCAGTGGACTGGTTTCAGTCATTGTGCAAATGTACTGTTTATAAGGTTTGGGGAAACCTGCAGTCAGCTGAGACTGAAGAAGTCACTTGGATGAGTGACGAAACGTTTCTCCCACAAAACGCTACGTCCAGATGAACAGATTCTATTTTCTGCATATTCCAACATATAAAATGAACTAATTTTTTATGTTTACACTCACTCTTTCAAATAGGTGCAAGTAAAACAGCAAAAAATAAATAAAATCAAAGATTCAGTGGCACTAAGTCCTGTCACTCTTAAATCTATTTTCACCTGTTTAGCAGGAGTGGGGCGGGTGGAGATTTGCCCAGTGCCGCAATGGTCATGTGGCGGGATTTGGGGGTTTCTCTGTGAATTTCACATTCCCGTGGCAGCTTGCTCAGTGCTTGCTCAGATTTGAAGTTTAATTTTTCTTCCCACGTAGAGTGTACAGCGGACACTAATGTTTTTGTCACTTTTTACAGAATAAAACTTGAAGTAATATAAGTACGCTTTTAACACTTACGTCATCGTCATGAGACATGCTCACAAACAAAATCACGGTTTAGTAATGCAGAGTGCTTACAGGAAAGTAGCGGTAATCTAATTACTTTATTTGCAATAGTAATCCCAATAGTAATTCAATAGTAATTACTCATTACTTGAAAAAAGTAATTGGATTAACGCGTTACTGCCCATCTCTGATAGGGACAATGATTGTATTTTAGCATTAAAATATCAAAATTTACTGGGAGAGTATATACTGTAGGTAGTATTGAGAGAATTTAAAAGCAGAATGTCAGTTCTCATTCGTTTAAATTAAGCTAACATGCATGTCTGGAATATGAGGGAATATCCAGTATCCAGAAAGAGCACGTGCAAGGACCAGCGAGGGAGACCCCAGCCAGGATTAAAAACCAGGACCTTCTTGTTGTGAAGGTACCACCGTGCTGTCCAATAAAAACTGCAGTTTCTCTTTAGATTGCTAGTCAAAAGAAAGAGTGGTCAAAAAATTCCCTTTCCAGATATCTTTTTCATTTTATATTTTATTACAGGAGTATATTTAACAATCATAGTAACAAAAAGAAAACAAGGAAAGTAGCACACGACATTCATATTTAACCTAAATGATTTTTTTGTATAAAGAAAGACAAATATGTACAGAATGACGTAAGACAGGTTCAGACACCAACAGGTGAGAGGAAAAGGAAGTGTAGTCGCATGGCACTTAAAAAATAAAACATACCTCACAAGTGCTTTTTTGTTTCCCATAATTAATATCAAATAAAATGCAGTGATAATAAGTCTGAATAACAAAACAAATAATAATTATTACAGTAATCAAATCATCAATATTAACATTTTAAACACTGTTTACAATATAATTGAAATACATAACATTCTAAATACATCCAATATTTACCAAAGACCTTCTCATTTAGCCTAAAAACTCTAAATCTGTAATAGAATAAAAAATAGCATTTCAAATATCTTATAACAACAATATTAATCGTACAATAACATTAATATTAGGTTATTAGTTGATGTAAATAGCTGATTTTTCCCCATGGCTTGCTAATAAAAGGAATATTGTACAAATTAATATACACTATAACCTATTAATCCTCTTTCTGGTTTCACAAAATATTTTAATCAGCTAAATTACATATATATGTATATATACATATATATATATATATATGTATGTATATATATATGTATATATATAAATGAAAGAAATAGCAAATCTCACTCGATACAAACTATTGCAATCTAGAACTCTCAATTAGAAAATGTACACAAGAAAAGCAGCAAAACCAAAAACAAAAATATCTACGTTCATATTTTTTCATCATGACGAGATCAGTGGTGTGGTTGGCAGAAAGAGTGAACAACATCTGGCACAGGCAGGATCCATCTGGAATGTTAGTGGACAACAGGATGGTCCAATAACAATTCAAATTTAAAAAAAAAACCAAACAAACAAACAAAAAAACTCTGAGTGCCACCCTGTCCTCCCCTAAAACCTCATTGGTCCTTCTCTCCCAAGCTCAAAACTTAGAACTCTGTCCGAGGAGTTCAGAATGTCCCAAACAAGTCCCAGATTTCCGCTGTTAGAAGCTTTCCATATATGGGGAAAAAGAACTGGATGTTCCTTTCCAATTATGGAACACAAAAATCTCCAAGAGTTCTGATTGTGCAATCACCTCGAGCAATAAATCTCTTTCAGCTCATAAAGTTGCTTAAACCATGGAATTCATTTTGTTTTTGCATTCTTAGTGTTGATTGGAGGAGCAGCAAGACAGAGCGTCAACTTTTCCGCAGGGCTCAAAATGGCCGCCCCAGGGAGCCGCGCAAATAAAAACAGCACACAAATAAACAAACGCAGAATGACAAAGCAACACTCAAGCAGCATGTATGTAGGACTTCTCTCCACCTCCGCCTTACCCTTCTTTCTTTTTCACCACTCTCTCTCTCAGATTAAGTCCTTAAAGTTACTTGTGTCCTTGTTAGCGGGACAAAGTGTCCACCCGAGAGAGAGTACAATCTCAATGCAACTTGGTAGTGTGGTATATAAAAAAATAAAATAAAATCAAAGCACAGGTTCAGAGAATTTACAAAGCAGACCTGGACCATATTACTTTTGACCTGGATTCCATTGCTTTTATCTTGTGTGATGCCGAATGGGAATTCCTGTCGGTTGTTTGTGCTTCCACCAACAAAATTGTTTGCTTTGGGGGATGCAAAATGGTTGCAGAAGGGTAACATGTCAAGTAGAAAAAGAATTGCTGTTTGAAGTTGCTCACCCTCACCCCATGATTCATCTTCTTCTTTTTGCTTTTTTTTATGTGGGCAGAAAACATCGATCCAGCTTTGAAGTTACAGCCGCGAGTAAGGGATAGTCCTGTTATGTGCAGTCATTGTAAATATTAAAGAAGGCTTATCAGTTCTACACCACAGTGCCTAATCTGCACCTGAGTTTATTCACTTTTTACATAATTAGGATTTGTATATATGGGAAAGATTCTGACTTAATGCAGACGGGCAACCTGAAAAACAATCTCAAGGTTCGAAGTGGAATTAAGGAAGTAAGGCTTTCTTTGAGCTTCTCTTGAACTCAGTTCCCGTTTTTAGGGCTTTTTAAGTGGAATGTTAGAGCCAGAAAGCACATTGTCCTTCCAGCATGATTTTATTCTTTCAAGATATATCTCAAAGACTTTGAGGCTCCCTAGTCCCTCTCTTTACTGTGATTGCAGCTGTACTTTGCATTAAAATTCCCCCTCCCTCCTGGATAAAAGCTCTGCAGCTCTTAGCCTTTATGTATGTGTTTCTTTGCGATGCTAGTACTTTGAGAAGCTTATTTTGCTTTATGGTGCACGAGTGGAGGTAATATGGAAACTGTTAGAGGCAGATAGGAAAGGCAATGTTGTCATAAGAAACAAATTGCCCATTTACATCACTTCAGTGTGGTTTGAGTACTGCCCCTCAACTTAGCCGTCCAGCATATCTTCCCTATTAGAATACATTCTTCATTGATACTTGACACTAATTAGCAGTACAAGTTTAACCACTCTAAAGTATATACTGCATCATCATACAGTTAATGGTATAGAGCTAAAGTGATGCACAACCTGCTACCCAGTGTGCAACGATCCTTTAGGGTGCATCCGAGTGCTAGTGAAGAACTTGAATTGGAAAGAACCCAAAAAAAGCTACCACTGCCATACACTAAAAAGACATGGATTAAATTTGAAGGGCACCACTAAGAAGGAAACGAAAAAGACTAAAGGATCATGAGACCTGAAATTTTTAAGTCTATATATCCATCTCTCTTACCCTGCTATACAACTGAAATGGTTCACTCATTTTTTGATTAAGCACAAGCATAAATGCTAGAATATCATATTCGTTCGTCCTTTACCCTGTTTCATCCATCTCACCTCCCATTGACAACCATCTTTAACTTTTCTACACTTCATTTCACCAAAAGTACCACCACACCTCTCTTTCTCCCTTTGTGCACTACCCACATTCTCTTTCAAATTATATTATATAGCTTTTTTTGTTTTTTCTTTTGTTTTTTTTGTACATACTTTTTGTTTGTATAGTTCTTTGTATAGTATAGAACTCTAGAACTTTTTTTGGCAGCTTCTTTCTTTCTTAAAGGAAAGTCCAAATCATCAGCTGTAGCATAACATGAAGACTTCTCTTTCTTGGCAGGAAAAAAAAGGCGGAAAGGAAAAGATAACTCTAAAATGTATTTCTTCCTTTCTCAAATCTTCTCCCTTGCAAATCTGCTCTCCTCCCCTACCGCCACTCATCGACCCCTCCACCCTTTTAAACTGTCGCTCCCAGGAGCTCTTCGGACTTGGCCATGATCTCATTTTGGTTGGAGTCCAAACCGTAGAACTTAACCTTCAGCCCATCAACCGGGTGGACAACGGGCACCGTGATCACGCGGGGGAAGTTCCGCGTAGCCAGCTCGAAGCGGCTGGTGCAGGCCAGCTCGATCGCCAGGATGCGAAGGAAGAGGGTGGCGAGCTGCTTTCCCAAACAGGACCTGACACCCCCACCAAAAGGCAGATAGTGGAAACGTCCTTCTTTGTCTTCACTCCGCTCCTGACTGAAGCGGTCAGGGTCAAAGGCATCCACATCTTTGAAGACAGCAGCAGTGTCATGGGTGTCCCGAATGCTGTACATCACACTCCAGCCTTTGGGAATCTGGACTCCCTGGAGACAAAAGACCAGGATCCATAACAATGAACAAACATAAAAATAATTGTTCACTTAGCCACCATAAGCTTATATGACCAATTAGTTTGGATAAAAATCTGATTTCTGTTGTTGTATCCCCTAAAAGTAATTGTGAACTTTTCTGCTAATATGTGTTCTTCCATATTCAAACCATCTTTTCTCTGTTCATACCAGAATACAGCAAAATGAGAAGCATTTAGGGTCCTTGATCAATCCAGGAACCCATTGGAATAGAATAGAATAGAATAGAATAGAATAGAATAGAATAGAATAGAATAGCCCTCTACTGTCATTGTACATGTACAATCGAAAGAGTCTGTTGATTTAACATCTGGCTGCAACACCCATTTTTTTCAGGCTTGCAGAGTATCCAGGGCTAGGACCTTCTTGTACTATCCAGTGGTCATTGTTTATGAATGCAAATACATTAAAGAAGCAAATAAATTCAAAATCATCATAAATAGTTTCATTGCTAAATACATCTATGATGGTGATCAGGAAATTGGAACACTTTTCGTACCAAAATTCGTGTCCATTGCCAACCGGTTCTCTTTAAATACAGATAGCTATTTAAAGAGGTCCGTCCTTGGTAAATTTCCCCTAAATCTCCCCTTCCCTCCTTTTGTGTGATCAGACTGTTGATGCTCTTGTAATGATTCTTTTAGTGTCTGCAAGTTGTGTACCTACACCTACACCATTCATTTGAATGGTAACCTGATGATTCTTCTAGTTGAGTCTCTGACTTTTTGAGCAGATTTGATATGACAGAACTACCACTGCACAAAAATATAACAGGAAATGAAAGCTGACATTGAGTAGCATTGATTTAAAAAAGAAAACTTCCATTAAGAAAAGCATGCTGCACAACGAGAGGTACATGGAGATGTGAAGGATGTACTGTTCTAGGGACACTTACGTCCAGTTCGAAGGTCTGCATGGCGGTTCGGTAGGCCCCAGAAACGGGAGTAAAGAGTCTCAGCACCTCCTTGATGACACAGTCCAGGTACTTCAGGCTGATAATGGTGTCGAGCCTCAGTTCTGCTTCTGGGCAGAGGCAGCCATTGTGAAGGAGACCCCTGGATCTTAGTTCCTCCCTCAGCCGCTCAAGGACTTGAGGGTGGCGGAGGAGCTGCATGATAAGGGAGGTGCTTGCGCTGGCAGTGGTGGCAAAGGCAGCAAAGATCAGCTCAATGGTTGATTCCTGTGGGTCAGCAAACAGATACGATGGTGTATTAGTGCGCTCCTTGGGTCTTGTTTGGTTAATTACTTCTTGCTTTAATAAACAGTTTGCAGAGTGGGAATAAAGATTCTAATATTATGTGCTGAAGGATGAGGGTGGGCATCAGCCAAATGCTCAACCAGTAGTCTTTCATAGTCCTTCTGAGCTAGAAGCAAACCCAGAAACTGCTGGTTTAACAGCGGCATGTTGGAATATTATTCTAAAAAATGTAAAATTGTTCTTTCCACTGAGTAAAAACAGAGCTATGTGCAAACTCAACCATAATTTGGGCACAAATCCATTACCCCACACCTCAAGCTTGCCATTTGTTTTGGAACAATGTTGGACCAAAAAAAGAGAGAGAGAGAGAGAGAAGTCAAAAGCCAATACATAATAAAAGTATGTTGTTTCTAATTCCTGAAAAGTAGTGTGTATGGAAATATGGAGGTAACATCCAATAACAAACTCAGTGTGCACCATGCTGGGCCCCTTAAGGCAGTGGAATAAATAATAGTGAGGTCCTCCTCACATCTACCAGTGTGTCTATGTCTGTATGTGTGCGCGCGTGCAGGTGTGTGTCTGTGTGTGTTATAAATGCATGCAGTAGAAAACTGCAGGAGAGAGCTTCAGCCTAGGCCTCTGCGACAGGGCCTCCCCAGTTCACTTTGTGTGTGTATTTAAATATTTGTGTGTGAGTGCGTGCGTACAGGAGGCCTCTTTCAGACCCCTAGCAGGGGGGGAGTGTTGACTTATTTTTGGCCCTGGACTTAACCCAGAAACCACAAAGTCCGAGAGAGAAGCAGAGAGTCGAGTTTCCACAGAATTCCTCTGAATTACTTTAATAGGTAAACAGAGGGTGTGCCTGACCATGAGTGTGTGTGTGTTATGCTGTTCCTGTCAGCCGATAGGTATTAACGCAGCTCGCTTTCATATTTCACATTAGGGTGTGTATCATTATCCCCATTCAGTACTTATGATCACTGGCTGATTTGGCAGAGAATTATGATGACTGTTTGTGTTTTCAGTCAGCCTAGACTGGTTCCTTTTGGCAGCTCTCTGCTAGGTAAACAGAGATTTCTATGTGTGTTTGCACCCATACGAATTAGTGTGTATCCACGTGCTTCCACATGCGATTGAGTGACTTCTTGTGGATCCTGCTTCTTTTCAGCACATGCTTGCACTACCCTACCCTCTTTCCCAGGTGGCTGTTTTTTTGTGCTTAGGTATGTTACCTTGAGTTCTTGCATGGTGAGCTCGCTGCCGTTCTCTTTGGCACTCTCCATCAGGACGTCCAGCGCGTCACTGTAATCTTTGCCTTGGGTGCACAGGGGCTTCTCCCTGATGGCTTTCTCTATGCTCTTCTGAAGGGTGTCTCGTGCACGGATACCCTGCAATAATGCACAAATTAAGTCCTTTTACCCTTAAAATGTCCTCTTTAATGCATAGTTAATCAGACTATGCTTAATAATCGAACGAATTCAGTTCAGCTGAGCAACAAGCATCTCAAAATGCTTTGTATTGTAAGGTAAAGATCCTGCAATATTAGAAAGAAACCTAAACAGTTGCACAACGCCCTATGAGCAAACACTTGATGACAGTGGGAAAGAAAAAGTCCCTTTTAACAGGAAGTAACGTTGAACAGAACCAGGCTCAGGGAGGTGCAGCCGTCTGCAGTGACCAGTTGGGAAAACACTTCTTAATTTTATTTTTGGGGACATTAAGATGTAAAAAGATATACTAAGATCCAAAAATATCAATGAGAAGGAAGTGGACATATGGTACACTTACCCTTCTGTACCCGCTAAATGGCAGGTCTATGGGCAGACTGAAGAGGTTGTTAACAAAGTCCTGGAAGGTTGAGAACAAATGCTTCATTTCCTCCTCTGTCACTCTGAAGCCCAGCAGCACCCTGACAGCCATGGTGAAGGACAGCCTTTGGCTCTCCCTGCAGAAAAATGACAGATGAATAATATTCATTTAGTAGCCCTTTGAAGCAGCCTGTGTTTTTGAACTCTTGTTTATTCTGAGTTTCTACCAATGCTGATAACGACTCTGTGTAGTCAGCGATACTCATCATAAATACCTTTCTACCTGCGTTCAACTAGGATAGGAGCGGTGTTTTAGTCTTGCTCCCAGATTTTAGCTACATTAACAACTGTCTCCACTATCACTCCCCGGCCGTACCTGTAGACATTGATGGGCTCGGGTGTAGAGCTCCACACTCTGAGACTCTCCTGGATGACCTGCTGGATTTTAGGGAGGTACGACTCCAAGGCCTCATGGCTGAACACTTTGGCAAACACCTGGAGAGACAGAGAAATGAGCAAATAACATCAGTCTCAAATGCAGAATGCAACAGCGCCCAGCTGTTGGCGAAGTGCAAGTCAAAACAGAAGACAAAAGTCCACAGATTATATGTTGTAATCCCCTCGGTAAATCCTGACTGACAGGTATGTGAAAAGACAACAGGAAGCACAAGTTTATTCTGCTGTAATGCTGGCATTCACTGGGAATTTATTGGGGTGTTTTGTGTCTATCTCTTGGTTTGCAGGGCATCTAAAAAATGTGCACTTTACAAGTGAAATTTGGTACAAAAGTCCACAGTTGACCATGAAAGAGACAACTGGTTTTTGGTAAAGGATAAAACTTTTGGCTGTATTTTTTTAACCATTGTCTTGGCCTCTCCTATTTCTCTACACTGTCTAATCATTGGTCTCCTTCTCTCTTCTAAATTCTACCTAGGCTGGACTTTCCATCACGTGTTCATTTTTTTTTTTTTCATTTTCTATGATTCCCGTTCCTTATTTATCCCCAAATTCTCCCTCTCTCTGTCTCTCCCCCCTTATTGCTCTTGCTCGGTCTTTACAGAGACTTATACATTGTGGAGGTTTTTCCCCTGTAGTCAGCAGAACTAGAATGACAGACAGAAAGAGCACGAACAGAAAGGGGGGGAAGAGCTAAGTTCTTTCCTGGCTGCTCAGAGTATTTCTTAGTATGAATCAGTCACCAGTCGTCAGTGCTGTTTGGACAAATAACATTCCATCAGATTTAAAGTGCAAAACTGCCCTTGAAAGAGTCTTGGGAATGATTTAGAAGTGGAGAACACTGGAGAGGAGAAAAAGGAGAGGGAAGTGGACTAGAATAGGGCTTTTATATTAAAATGAATCAGCTACCCATGCTTAGCTTTATTTGAACTAATAAGTTTCTTGTTCATTTAACACTCGGACATTTAACTATTAATGTAGATGAGTGAAGAAGAAAAAGGAAAGTTAGAACCAGATGAACTGTAGCTGTTAGCAGCCTTCATAATTTTCTAAAAACACTGAGTGAAATCAAATTTTGTAGCTGTGTTTAGGATTTCACCTAAAAAAGATTACGCCAGAAGGGAGGTGCAGTTCCTTCAGTTGCCACTTGAGGCTGATTCCAAAAGTGAGTCAATGCCCATAGAGCCCCATATTAAAATGCTCTTACTTTATAACAAATAAACATGTTCACAGCCTGCTTAAATGTTAGTGGACTCTATAATAAATTTATCTCTTCTTAATAGCTGTACACAGTTACTATTTTTTATATTGTTCCCTAATCTAACCAAGGCATGGCTGACTTGTTGGGCCTTTTTATCCTTTACATCCACTGATGCAAGTAACTGAAGTGGACACTTCAAACATATTTGGAGTATTTTAAAGCAAATATTGTTTGACTGTCGAACAAGTCTGTGCTCTAGTTTTGGTGAGAAAAAAACTCTACTATTTTTTATACTATATTACAATACTAATAAAAAATACTACTAATAATAAAAATAATAATGAAACCGTGTTCTGCCTAGTAGTATCTAACTGTGTCTATGCACTCAACCATCACACTTGGCTCTAAAACAAGACAGTGATATCAGAATGGTCACACTGAGACTTCAAAACAAGACTGTCATCTATTTCATTTTGACCGCCCTCTAATCAATACATCTTATGGTTTTTACTGAATCAGAAATCAAAGCTGAATGAGTTGAGTTTCCATTAGAAGTGGAAAACTTCCAATAAATAGTGGTCATTGAAGCCTTACAGTTGTTTTGGAAATGTCTCCAATCCAGCAGAGTTAAAGTGGCTTTTTATTATTTTTTAATGGCTTTCGTTTTTATTATCTAAAATACACATACAAACTCCCAACTGCTACTTGTCTGTGGTTTTTCGCTGCTCTTTTTAATCACTGTGGTTTCTTTTTATGACTTTCACCTTTATTAGACCCTGCAGAGAAACTAATCTATGCTAAAAAATCCTGTAGACGTATTGTTTCTAATAGCAGCATGCTGTAAAAAATATATGCTTAATCTCTTTGATAATGGCTTTTGTCTGCAATCATCCTTAATTCGTTACCTCATGGATGCTGATGAGGAGGAACCCTTGAAACTCTTTTTCTGAGCTGAGTGGTTTCTGTCATATTTCAGGGCTGCTTACATAACAAAATGCGTGGTTGTTCATCAAAAGTTGGTGAGGGTGGTCTCTGCCTATGCAGCTATCCTTGGAGAAACCCGGAAACTATTCTAATGGTGGTCAAACCACGTCTTTATTGATACAGTGAAGTGTCAAAACTCATCATTAAGGGTACAGGGGAGGCTGTCAAATGTTGTCTGTATGGGGGAAAGAGTTTTGTTTTTAAAGTATAACAGTGTATGTTTGTAAAAACTGTATTGTGTCCAGATTCTTTGCTTTACTGAAATATGTGCAAACAAAGTGCCTTTATTGTTTATTTTGGAATATATTTCCCATATGTTAACACACTGGAGGAGCTGGTGGAGTGTTTCTGCTTCTCTTCATTGACTTATTGAGAGGGAAGAAAGGAGCTTCTAGTGGGATTTGAACCAAGGCCAGAGAGGGTACATGTGGTTCTTGAGGTTGATGTTTCAGCCACCAAAACATCAGTTGGGCGCTCATACTCTTATTTTGCTCTCTACTTCATTTTCCTCTTATTTTCTCCCACTCTTCTCATTCCTCCAAAGCCTGCTTCCCTCCCTCCGCCCCCCTTAAAATGAATGAACAATAGTCCACTGAGCTGGTGCCGAGTGCACGAGTGCATGCATGCATTACATGTGCGCACTGTACGGGTACATACGTATGTGCTGTGTGTTAGGGAGTGGTTAGTGCAGATCACAGAGCCCTCTAAGACCTTAGTAGCACTACATTTCCTCTGCTGCCGCACCCTGGGGCTGCTGGTCACAGATCAGCTTACACGACCTGCTGCCCAACCCCAACCACAGGAGATTACACACAATATCTGAACTCAAAAGAGCCTGAGATACTGAAACACTGCCTGCAGTGACGTCTTTTGTTCGTCTGGAAGACAGTATGCTAGTTTGAGGACTGTCAATGTAGGATTAATCAGTCATTTGTTTGTCTGTTGCCCAGGAAACAGTGGACACCGCTGATTGGATTTGGATGAAATTCGAAGGATTGCACATCTTTGAACTGCTTCCCACTCTTTTCATAATGACATTGATTGTCCCGTGAGGGTTGCTGAAGTTGCGTGGAAATACAGGGTTGTGGATTGCCCCCACCTCTACCTCAGCCTGTTCCTATTCCCATGGTGTCGAACGCTGCCAAGGTCAAATTTGTCAAAGCTGTCAGTGTCTGAGAGACACTTGGCTCTGGCACTGTGATGCACCAATCATGGCAATAATGAGACGAGTGTTACGCACATATCAATGCTTGTTCAAGACAACTCGGTGTCACATTGAGTGCCACGTACCCTGCTTGTGTGCAGGGCTGCTGTTGTGAAGGGGCATATTATAACAGAGCCATTTTGTCTTAAGTCTAACAAAGTCCCTTTTGTGCCTAAACCTAACCAATCAGTGAATGAAAACAGAGCAAAACAAATCACAAAACACAAAGCTCCCCAAGGGGATGCAACAGTCTCCTGGCTGGCAGCTTTGTGCCTTAAACTTCCACCAGCCCTCATCGTGTCTCCTCATGCTGAGGTTTTGCTTATAAAAACTAGGTTGTTCGTTTTCAGCATACCTTCAGATAAGAATGTGTTTTCCTTCCTATGTGCTGTTTTTTAAAGTTTGGTTAAGTTTGGTATGTACTGTACAGGATACTGCTAAAATGTCACGTGTGGGACTACATATCCAACATTACCTTTGCGTCATTATATCATTAGTCTTTATATTGGTGTCTTTGCCAGTAAATTAGATGGCTAGTTGGTTGGTTTATTAGCCCGTTTTTCACTTTGAAGGTTTCTCATGTTGTAGTTAAGTGGTGGAAATGAGCTTTCTCCGAAGGGTGACTGGGCTCAGCCTTTGAGATAGGGTGAGAAGTTCAGGCATTCGGGAGGGACTCAGGGTAAAGCTCATCCACATTGAAAGGAATCAGTTGAGGTGGTTCAGGCATCTGATTAAGATACCTCACGAAGACCTGGTAAGAAGAGGTGTTCCAAATATGTCCTACCAGGATGAGGCCCCAGGTAGGACCAGGACACACTAGAGAGATTACATCTCTGAGCCTTCCTGGAAATGTCTCGATGTAGAGAAGTATGGATGGATATGACCACAGTTTGCAACTTAAACATCACATTGCGCTCAGTCAGTCTGAAAGCTAAAGTCTGAGACCTTAAAGAATGTGAAAAGTGTTGACTGAGAGGCGGAGATCAAATAATTTTCCAATAACCTTCAATGCTACCCGAAATCTTTTTGCAACCAGTCGAGTCTCCCTCTGCTGGCCGTTCAAAAGAATTCAGGTTTAAGGCACTTTTTAAATCAAGAAGCTCAATTTATCTTTTATATACAATATCCAGTACATGCAAGGCAAATATGTTTGTGAATCATCATGAAAAATCTGCAATAACCACAATGCAAACACACACACACGCCAAGCAGAGACTGAAGGCCAGAAACACTAGTTAGGCCAAATAAGGCTTTGTAACATTGTGAATTTAGCCATTTAACCCGTCTGCACTGGATTATGCATAATTGGTCAATCTGGTTGAGCACTTTGTCTCTTCCAACACACACACACACACACACACACACACACACACACACACTTCTAAGTACAGACGGAGCAGAAAGGTTGAGCTACTGTAGGACCCATGAGTCAGGCAGTCAGTGTGTGAGCAGGGAGACTCTGAAAGGTAACTACAGGTCAGACAAACACACACATGTTCAGAAACAGACGCACACACAGTATCTCTGGCTGCCAATCACCGTTTTTTATGTAGTGTCACTCTGGGACGTTCCAAGTTCCACACAAGACGGGAGTGTGTGTGTGTGTGTGTGTGTGTGTGTGTGTGTGTGTGTGTGTGTGTGTGTGTGTGTGTGTGTTTTAGTGGGGGATTGTTCAATACAACAGTCATTTTGCTGCACCACAAAAACGTGACTGTCTTCTGTAGCCTGCAGCGCAAAGACACATGCTTAAAGACACACTCACTCCTGTGCTCTCTCTCTCACACACACACACACAGATATAGTCAGACACACACTCACACACAGACACAGTTGTCCTAATAACGTCCATATGTCTTAAATTATGTGAAAGTGCTGCGAGCTGCTGGTTCCACAGACATGTAAAGACTCCTTTATTCTTTTCTCTGCCCTCCTTTCCCTCCCTCTTTCTCTCTCTTTCTCTGCTCCCACCTCTTCCTGGCTCTCCCTGCCCCTTCATCCATCCTTTTTTTCTAAACGATACTTTTTATTCCTTTTTACTCATTTCTCTTACTTACACAAGCAGTCCCCATGTTTTTCCCTGCTTCTATTGTCACGTTGAATCACAAAGTGATTGCTTTGCTGATGAGGGTTAAGGTCAGTATCAAGGTTAATATTTCACCCCGTCATTTACTTTTAGGAGGAAGATGCGATAAATTTAACTTTTAATTTTTAACAGAATTTGGAAATCTAGAGCGGAAAAACTAACAGCAGTGCACATGTTTAACGTGAAGCTACAACACTGTATTCAGGAACACATCTCTATCTAATTCAGGGTAATGGGGTGGCTGGAGCCCCTCCCAGCTGTCACTGGGTGGAAGGCAGGGTACACGCTGGTTGCACAAAGAGATTCACACCTTCAGGCCGATTTAGAATCACCGATGAACTCAACATACATGTCTTGGACTGTGGGTGGAAGCCATCCTGCAGGAAACCACGCAGGCACAAGCACAAAATGCAAACTCCACACAGAAGAAGCTCCTAGACTCAAACCCAGGACCTTCTTGGTGTGTTGCAATAGCTCTAACCATTGTACCACTGTGCTACTGTGTATTCATGTCAAGTAATAACAACCTTTAATGCTGGACTGCTGGATTTTTACTTTCTGGGTGTTATTGAGTATTACTTTTGTCAAAACTAAATAATCTTCCTCACGTGCTGTATTTCTAAGACGGTGTAGGACTGTACTGATTTTAAACTTCCACTGGATCTTTAAAAAAATATGTATATACACTTTTGGAATTTCTAAGAGGGCCATGTTGCACCCCATCTGCACTATAAACAGCAGTTTCTCCAGGCAACAAGAGGATAAAGTGTAAATTTGGTCTTGGCAATGATAAAACCTGGAATACAAAAAAGGGACGCACAGAGTGGGCTTCACCTCAGTCCCACTTTGCAGTGCCCTCTACTGGTGATGAGCAGAAGCACAGGAGGCTGACACAAACATACAAGGGCTCCATGCAGAGAATCATCACCATCGCAGCACTTTCACTGACATCACATCTCTGTGATTTCCCTGTACGCTTATTTAAAGCAAGCGTTTATGGAGTTCCTCAAGAAAACCCAGGCAGCAACCGAGAAAAGGTGTCAGATCGAGTCAGATTCTTGTCCATTCTTCTCTCTACATCTCTTTTTTTTTCTTTTTCCAACTTGTGTTTCTCCTAAATGTAGGGATCGGGCAAACGTTCCAAAAGAAAGAATAACAAGGGAGGAAGGAAAATGTGGAGAAAAACGGGAAAAGAAAGAGATGGTATGAGGGAATGTGCGGGCGGCTGCGGGCTTAAATTGAAGAAGTGAGAAGAATCTCGTGAAGCTGAAAATAAAAGTAGTGGCTGCCACAGTCAACAGAGTGGTGTGAGTGTTTGCACAGTGTTGTTCCATCATAGAGGGAAACATTTCCACTGAGAGCCAAGTAGGACTCTCTAAAGAAGCATGTTTATAACCGTACCCTGCTTCTTTAATTTAGCCCCAACCAGCTGCCTCTCCCTGACCCGGAGGTTTCTTCCTGTTTAAATAGGAATAGAAATAGTTTTTCGTTCCCACTGTCACCAAGTTCTTGCTTATAGGGGCGTCACCTGATTGTTGGGGTTTTGTCTGTATTACTGTGCGGTCTTTACCTTACGATATAAAGCACCTTGAGGAAACTGCTGTTATGATTTGGCCAATATAAATAGAACCAAATTTAATTGAATTTAAAACACTCATGAATGCAATGTGTCCAAACAAAGAGGGGGAAAGGGGTCAAAGCTAGCAAATTGTGTAGCATCTTCCCTGATCTGACAGAGGAGACCAAAAACAGAGTTACGACCTCTAATTATTGAACTTCAATTTTTTAAAGCTGGAAATAAAAGAGATATATCTCTAAACTCTGATTTCTGATTCTGGCCCAAGAGTCATTAACCTAATCGAACACCTTTGTGGAGTTTAAGCAGTCTTGCCGTGCCTCTAGTGTTTGCACAGATCTGAAAAAGACATATTTCATTGGAAAGTCTGATGTCTGCATGAGCACAAACACTATGCTCAAACCCTGAATTATCCAGTTGTTCATCCAGCAGGAGCAAAGATCCCAGCCTACACAAGTAAAAGCCACCAAAATAAAAAAAGTCCTTCAGTTTACAGCAGAAATGCAAACGGTATGTTCGACGTTGTTTTCAGTCAAGGATGATGTGTAAGTGCTGGCTGCCCTTGTTAGGCTCTGGTTGGCCCGTAGTGGAAAACCAGTCTACTGTGGTTCTTTGATGGAGTTAGTTTCCTAGCTTAACACGGGGTTATATGGAAACTGGCTGGCTCTGTTGATCCACCAAAAAGGCTAATGCGCTGTGTGCAGATTGTTTTTCCATATGAAAACCACAGACACACACACACAGAGGAGACGCTCTGGTCCAGCTGGTCAGACAGTAAACCAGTTTCTTATTTTTCTCTCAGCTGATGGTGTTTCGCTTCTTTCTGTTGACTTAGCTTTATTATCCAGAAAAACAGGGGGGAGCCTGCACAAACACACACACAAACATAGCACACACACTTTTGCTTAAGCTGCTGAAAAATGGTCAGCTGACCTCTGGCTCTCTGTATAACATCATTTATTCTGTCGGCAATCCTGATATTGAAGTGATGTGTCTGTAAATCTCACAGCAAGCAGAAAGTCAAAGTGTAAACACGCGTACCTCTGAAGGACCCTGTAAGCCACCCGCCTCTCTGCACCTGCCACAAGCTCGATCTATTGGTTTTCTGATGGCTCTTTATACCTACACATGTTCACTAATAGTGCTCTCAGAGTCTTTCTAGTTCTGTATCCACAACAAGGTTTAAACAATCACATACAAGTTAGGGTGTTGTTTTTAGGGGGGTAGCTGCTAAATGATGACTTAAGTGCTTATATATACATATATATTTATCTTGCTAGAAAGTGACTAACTTGGCAGCAGTGATGGGTACTGATCCATGATGGGATTGGTCGGCACTGAAGCTAAGACGATGTTTGAGGTGGCGTGGAGGCCCACAAAAATCAAAAGTCTTACCTGATTTAAACTTGGCTGATCTTCTAGGGTATGTCATGACAGCTTCCAGGCTGCTTTTAGATCTCTCCCTGAAAGTCCTGAAAGTTCTGACCACTTGCGCTCTGTGATCTTACCACAGGCTCGAAACTTGTGCAGAGAGAGCAAACATCCTCTGCTGTTTCATGTAGAGGAGCATAATCGGTGACCAGAACCGGGTCTGCGGCTACAACTGAAGTTTTTAGCTCATCCCTCAGAATGAGACTGACACTGCAGAGAAATAAATACTGTCTCACCCCAGAAAAAAAACAGCCTGACCTGAAATGCTTGTGTGCCATTTTTTTCTCTCATCACTAGGCTCCACACGACTTCATCAACTTCCCAATCAAAGTGAGGAGACTCAAAAAGGCGCAAGTGCAAGGGGAAGGACCACTGAGAGATGTAAACATATCAGTCGTGCTAAAAATGCGGGTTTCCCGATCATAAACAGGACAGTAGACACGTTGAAATCAGGTTAGATACAACAGTCGAACATTCGGGTACAGCCAAGCTGTACCCGAATGTTGGCATTTCGTTGCTTTAATCATTTTTTCTTCATGTTTTACTTCTATCAGAGAAAGGGCTTCAACGACAAGTTTTTCCTCTTTGCATTCCAGTCAAAATTCTCTCTGAACTCGACAGTTTGACACCACACTGGCTGATCTATTTAGGAAGGATCTCTTTTTTTTGCCTATTATGGAGGCCAGAGGTCACAAGTTTGAGTTTTGAGTCTTGCTCAGAGGCACTTCAGCTTAAACCTATGAGGCTAAGCAACTTTACTGTGTGTGTATCCATCCAAGGCAGCGTTCAGGTGTGTGTGTGTGTGTGTGTGTGTGTGTGTGTGTGTGTGTGTGTGTGTGTGTGTGTGTGTGTGCGCGTTGGGCCCCCACAGAAAGCCCCTCTTTGTGCCGTGTCGGAGGCAGCCTTCCTAATCAGGGGTCATTACATGAGGTTAGTGAGGGGGTCTCCAGGGAGAGGAGAGGGGATCAGAGCTCAGATTAGACCCGACCGACCCCTCGCCTGTCCCGGGGCACGGCAGCAAGGAAACCCGACCCCGCCTCCAAACCCCTCCAAAAAAAAAACTTAACTGTGTCTGCAGAGAGAAAATGAGAGACTGATTTACAGGAAAACACAGCGAGCTCTGCTTCTTGTTTTTCTCGTTCCGATTCTTTGTGCGTGACGTTGTGTGTGCATCAAATGTGTGTGTGTGTGTGTGTGTGTGTGTGTGTGTGTGTGTGTGTGTGTGTGTGTGTGTGTGTGTGTGTGTGTGTGTGTGTGTGTGTGTGTGTGGAAGAGATAGAGAGAAAAGAAGGTTTGTGCCCTGGGGATACGGGGATAATAGGAGGGAGAAGTAAGTGGCTGATTACCTGAAATGGTCTTGGCACAGAAACGAGAGAGCCAGAGAGGAAGCGAGAGACAGAAAAGAAGAGAGAAAGTGCAGGAAAGAGAGAGATAATAATAATAATAGTCAGGGGGAGAAATGACAGAAAATTAAAAAAAAAAAAAACGGAAACAAGAGGGCCGTCTCTCCCTCTCTCACTCACTCTGTCCGAAGGCAGATGAGAGGAGGAGGAGAAGATGGAGTGATGGAGGGGTCGTTCTCACGCTTCAGCAGCCAGGACGCTGCTGATAAGAGCGAGCGGACAGGATCAGCTTTACACCGATACTCTCTGTCTGTTTGCACGTCCTGCCTCACCCTTTGTGCAGAGGAGGACTCCAAATGTGCGCACGTCACTGTCTGCCACTTATACCACAGCATGAATATTGATGAGCGTTTTTGCATGCAGTTGCAGCTGCTGCAGGATGATGTGCACATAGTGTGTAAAGAGATGAAGAAATCAACAGAAAATAGGCTCAGAACTAGTTTGGGACTCGATCAAAGTCGTCACTCCCGAGTCCGATGGTTGCCTTTGCAAACAAAAATAATGTGCACATCCCAATACCCAATTTTTTTTTCAGTCAATCATTAGGAATTAAAAAGTTGATGTTCCATCTATTAATTGTTTGCATTTAAATTAGGTGTGCTCTTTATTTTCTTCATCGACCAAAGCGCAGTGGTTCCGCCCTCGCTCCTTTCAGAGTCTAAGTAAAGTAAAAACATTTTTAAGACATTGTGCTTGATGACGGGTGGATTTCTCACTGTTCTCTGGCAGCTTATAACTGAAATGACTAACAGATTAATATAGAAATCCTATTAAGGTTTGACATTGGTCTTAATAATTAAATAATTTTTAGACATGAAATTAAGAGTTAGTTTTTGTTTGCATGTGGAGTCAGATCTTTATCTTTGGTAAAAGTAAAAGCCAACTATTTAAGATGTCCTGGTGATTTTATATGTTTTTATTGCCTCACATTTCTTTTGCCTCCGAGAAATGTATTCGAGCATTGTCTCGGTGAGCATTTGATATCCCCGTGCATGCTGCTGCATGAAGATGCAGTTCATATGACTACCTTCAGTTCCACACTTCAGCCCCGTGTGTGTTACAAAAACAAGGTACAAGAGAAAAGCCCGTAAGTCGAAACCATTTAACCTCATCAGGCTAAACAAAACAAGAGTTTAATTATCTTTATAACTTGTGTAATTAATCTTGTGTCTCTTTTGTGTTGTATTTTGTGTTCTGGGTTTGTATTTGTGAATCCAGGAGGGTTTAGCCGCAGACATTTTGAGGGAGACAGATCCTTTGCGGCATCTTTTCAGCGTTGAGTGTTTCTTTCAGTGTGCTGCTTTTAGTTCATACTGAAGCTTTGTAAGAAAGCTGTTATTATACATTATGGGGGCCAGGGACCTCTTAAACAACCCCCTGATACGATAGCAAGCATATGCTTCCCACTTCATCCTCTTCAGTGCTCTTAAGGTTGTCCCCCTAAAGCGTCATGTGACAAGATGATCAGTTTCTACCTAACATAACGTAAAAGAGAATAAAGGACCAAACTCAGTGTTTCTGTCAATACTGAGTTAGGGCTGGAGTTTATCGTCAGAGTGCAGTTTTATAATTTGCTGCTAATTATTTAGAGGAACTGTTTATGATGTGTTGCAGGCAGCTAGAGGTCTGAAGCCAAATATAAGCCGTACTTACAAAAAAAAAAAAAAAACCCTGTTGTGCAGATTCAGAAAACACTTGAAGATATACTTTCATGTTACTTTTTTTCTATTGTGTCAGGTGAGTACTCTGGTCTCCAGAAAGTTCAATATTATGCTTCAGTTTAAAACAGTCTTTTTAGCTTTACTATCATGTTAGAATATCATAATAACTTGGTAGCTGGTGTTAACCTTCTCACATTGAAGGGAGAAGTTAGTTGTATCCGAGGGCAGAGTCATTAATAATGATTGTATTTAAATTAAATCAGTAATTGCATTGTTATATTTAAGTGTGTATCTCTCCTCAGCCTAAAGTATTGAAATTATAATGCTGCATTTTTTTTGTGCTGCTAAAAATATAAGCTAGAGACTGAGATGTCTTACTAAACACTTTGTATAGTCAAATGGCTTAACATCAAAATATTTACATCCTGAAAATATTTAACTTTTGATTGGTTTAGGATGTAAATTTTCCTTGGTCGAGTTGAGTCTTTGCAGTTAGCACAAAGTGAAGCATTTAAAGTAAAGATCAACACACACAAATACATGCGTTCGGTATCTCTGTGTGTAGTTGTGTGTGTTTGCGAACTTAAAGTAACACGTGTCCTGACCTTCCTTCTCTTGCGGTGGATGTCTCCGATGCTGTTGGCCAGTGAGTTCGGTCCCAGCAGCGTGGACGTGCTCTGGGGCCAGTCCACCGCCACCAGTGTGTGCTCGCCCATCAGCACCTTGCGCACGTTCTCTGCGCCCGTAACCCGAATCACAGGACGGCCTAGCAGGTGGGTCTTGAACACGTTGCCATACTTCTGTCTCCGTGATGCATGGAAGCTGGAGCCCTGGACAAAGGAAAAGAGAGTAAGCACAGAGATCAATCACAGATCTAACCTGAAATGCTGAAGACACAACTCACAAGAGTCATTTTAAGATATTTTCTACGGTAGAATGAACGACAGTTCTTTAGTCGTGCTGGAGGATTAATTATACGAGGCAGTATGTCAAAAATCCATATTAAAGAAACTAGTTTTTCTCATAGAAAAATAAACCTGGTGCTTTTCCAGTCTTCTTCCTTCAACATCTATAAGAAAGTCGAAATTCTATTAAGAAAGGAAGAAGAGAAAGATGGGTAGTTTTAGAGAACACTGTTGGGACTGAATGCTGGAGTTCCCCTTCGCCATTAGAGAGAAGCAGAAGCTGTGAGGAGACAGTAACAGAAGGAATTCCCCAAACACTCCTCTACCCTGTTTCACAGAAATCAGAGGAACCTTTTCAAATCTTGCTAATGGAGATCGACCTCATCTCCACTTCTAAATCTATATCTTTCTTAATATCTACACTCAAAGAAATCTTTTAGATTGTCAGTAGTTTAAGGGTTCATGTATTCTTAACATGAAATTCCTTAAAATTGAGTGATTCTAGCCATCATCATCACTGTTACGGAAACATTGTGAGACGAGGTTTTATTCATGCAGAAATCATTTTAAAAATTGAACTGATGGGGCCTACTCTGAAAAACACTCTCCTTGCCCTCGACCACTGTTAACAACAGATGCTAGTTCTTCATGCTTTTTGCACTTTCTAATAATTTAAAACAGTCTTTAGGATCCAACCTTCACCCAAGCTTTTGATCTTCATCTCTAAAAGGTTTCAGTAAGTACTTTCTACTCTCTCTGTGGCTCGGGGCCCAAACAGACTGGTGAGTTCTCCACATGCTAAAAGTTACTGAGGTTTCCATCATCTCAGCTCTCAGAGAAAAAAGTAAACTTAAACCAACTGAAAGCAGAAGACTGCAGATGTTTAAGGAGCCTGTATACATCAGGTTAATGCAATGAAAACTGATTCAAGTTGCCTTTAGGGCACGGGCAGAGATCGGTTTTAACATCGGCCCTCGAGCGGTGAGGTTAAAGGTTCTCAAAACATTTGCAGTTCAGGCTTAAAATACAGTAAATGAAATTTCTCATCCTGATGAAGAAGACTGACAGGAGACTGCTCGAGGATATAAGAAGTTTCAGCCTCAGATTGCTCATTTTTGGCCATTGCCACTTCAAATCTTTTTCTCCTAGTTCAACAACTGAGGTGGAGCTCCAAGTTGTCAGGCCTGGGGAACCCTAGCCCTAAGATGAATGGACTGTGCCGGCGACCTTACTCATGCCCTCTGATGACTGGTCATGACAATCTACATATTAACAATCATGAAACCGAGCTCATGGCTCATTGTTAGGCAATGTTCCTAGTGCCAGTCATGTTTATAAGGTTGGGGAAATCCGCAGTCACTTGGAAAACTGACGAAATGTTTCGCCAGTTGAAAACGTCCAGATGAACGGGATCAGTATACCTGAATTATTGAGGAGGTCCAAAAGATGTAGTTTAACATGTAGCACATTAAACTACAGCTTTCTTCACATGGTTGTCACTATTTAAATCGCAGAGGGGATTCCTCCTTCTCAGATTTTTTTATTTGAAGGCAATCAGAGAAAGTGAATTTTGCCTTTTTCCATAAGAAGCATAGTGCTTGCTAGAATTACAGGGAGAGCTTCTGGTTTAACTCGGTAGAAAGAAGAAAATAGTTCTTAGGGAAATTGCAAAAGAATTTTTTTATTGACAGGTGTGTGATTTGTGAAAAAAAACAAGAGAGAGAGATTAAGTGCACGTTTTATTCCTATAAGCATCTAGATTAGCGTTGTTACAGCCGATACCTGCAAAACTGGGCAGCTCACCCCAAAACAATGTAGGTGCATGAGCTATACTACGAGCCACGGAGAAAAATTCGAATTTCTTGCTGGAGAATAAAAAAATACACATTTGTCCCTGTTTTATGTTTGGACCCATCACAAGGAGCCACATCGCCACATTTCAGGGCCCCTGTCCCACAGTTTGGACAACGCAGGTTCGAGCAAAACCCCCAGAGGACCGAAGCTGGAGTCAGTTAGCGAGCTGACCTGAGTTCAGCTTTGACGTTGACCTCTAAACGGTCTGGGTCACAGCAGAGCGAGAGGGAGCTGACCCCAGAACTGTAAATGGGGTGTTTGAGTGAAAAGAATATATATCCGCCTGAGAGGCTGCTTACTGTGTTACACACACACACACGTACACAGGACATACACACTGAGTCTAACAAGGCATTATTCAAATGCGAGTATTAACACACATGTGCATATAGACTTAAACACACACACACACTCAAGATTATTAAAATAAAAAATGTTTAAAAACCCAAAACATGGAACGCAAACAAACACGCGGAGGCCCAACTGCAAATTGCCGTGACAACACTAACTGGTTTGACCCCAGTTTACTCAAGGGGAAAGAGATATTTATGACCGTGAGGCACACAGACACACAAATATATATGTATACATATATATTTGTGTATGTGTGTGTGTGTAAACATACAACCCAAAGAACAGCCTGTAAGGCAGTTTATTCACACATCAACACAAAACAGACAAGGAGAGCATTTTTATTGTGATTTTTGTTTAAAAAAAATCAGATGAACTTCAAACCTTCCTGACACGAGCCAACATTAAGATAAACTGTAACCCCGAGCGCTACAAAACAGTCAGCATGTGTGGCAGGGCTTCAGCGTGTATGAGTGCAGTTATAGGCAGCATGTTTGTGTTTGAATGCGGAGCTCAGTGGCTAATTTTAGCAGGTAGTTTGTTTCCTGGTCGAGGGCACACCTCTGGCAGCGGCGGCGGTGCTTTTTGTTTGTGTGCGAGGGCTCAAAATGTGTCCGCTCACTGATTCCGGTCAGCGGTGTGATTACTGGCTCGCAGTCCTGCAGTGAAGCCTCGATAGATTTACTAAAATCCAAATCAAAAACACCCCGCTTGGCCAAGAGGTTTTAAAGCTGAGGAGGTGCTTATGGTCTAAATTAGGAGTGACTTTGTATAGTGTAAAAAAAAGTGTGTGTGTCTCTGGTTGGGTGTAAATAAGCTTCGGTGTTTTACATTCGGTGCGTAGATGTTTGTAAAGGGGAACTCTGTGGAATTAGTAGTGCGTGTTTATAAAGTCACATATTTTAAGAGAATAAATTACCAGAGGCTGAAATATTCCTGCTTTTAGTCCCTATGAAAGCTTCAGCTCCAAAAACACTGGTAAATGTTAAAGAGATGTCTAATTATCAGAGACATATTGCTCACTTGTGTTTGAGCAGCCTGCAGTTGTACACGGGAATAGATAAAGACTTTGAAGGGGGCTAAAAGAAGCAATGGAATAAATGCAATCTCAAAACTTTATCTGGTCTTTCACGTATTTAGATTTTTTGTAGCAAAGAATGAGCTGGATAAAACTGAAAAACTCCAAAATTACCATCAATTGATAAGAGGTATATCGGTTTTCAATTACCTGGTGCTATCAGCTTGAGGATAACAATACCTAATTTCTTTTGTATTACCTCTCACAACTAGCAAAGAACTGGTGGACTCCACCTTCAAGCACAAATGAAATATATCTTGAAGGCGGAGACACCAAATCCTATTAAACAGCTTGAAGCGACGGTGGATAAAATAACCACTGGTGACATGAAGTGGGTCAATTGATTGAATAGAATTCAAGTGAAGTATGCCGTCGATTGCCATGTGGCAGGGTTTTAATAAAAATATTAGAGGGTTACCTAGGCAACCAGAAGGTAGAATGTCTCCTGGCTACCAACCATCGGCACCAAAGTGATGCGCTTTGTGTATGGAGCCCCTTTGAAAAAAGCAGCTACTCTCAGCTGCTCCGTTATGCTGCTCTATTCCATAGTATGCTGTATTCAGTATGTTTTGCCAGTACTCCTTGGATTTACATCTATGTTGTACTGCACTGTGCAGGAAAACCCACGACCCTAAACGAACACAGCAGACACGCAGGTGAAGCTCCTACTCCTAAAGACTGGTAACAAACCAGTTTCGATCCCAGTTTCCCCCCACGATGAAGTTGCTGTAGTAAAGCTGACTGAGTCATTTTTGCAGAATATAACATTTTGAATCATTTTGATTCCCACAGCTCAGCACAGTGTTACTTCAGGCAGGCCAAGAAGCTGAGCTGAGCCTTTTACATGATATCCTTGTACACATCCAGGCAGCAAAACTCATGTAAGGCATGCTATGTATCAATGCTCCTTCTGCAAGCCACATTGCAACCCACCTCCACTCCAAGCAGCTCCTTTTCATGCCACCTCTTACATCTCTGTTGTGTAAGTGGTTCCTGCTGGTGCTTACCATTACCATATCACCAAATATAAGTTAGTGCATGTGGAAATAAGAGTTGTAATTAAAAAGCACACTCTTAAACACTCTGCCGTGTTTCAGAGTGTTCACTCGAACTCGAGGTGCTGGCGTTATTTTATTCACACCGGGTTTTATCCTGCAAAGCTGTCCGACAGCTGCCTGACTCCCGGTCGATGTCGTCCACCTGATAGTCGGCTTAAAACTGTAGAAACCATCCAGTTTCAGTGTAGCTGGGACTGAGTTTTCGTTAAACAGTCTATTTTTGAAGCAGCATCCATTCATTCATTCATGCACCTTTGCAAATTTTGGGGGTTTCTTTTTCTCTCTGTTGATGTGTCTGGGTACAAACTGTTGGCCCGAGCTGTTTTCACAGCTCCTGTACACTTCCTGTTTTCACTGCGGCACACACACATTAACACACACACACACACACACACCAGGTCGACCGGCTGGCCTCTAGAGCCCTCAGGGTGTGTGTGTGTTTGAGTGCGTAAATGTGTGTGTTAGAGCAGGGTTGTTTTCCAAGCTACATTTTGCTGCCACATGGATGTAGAGTGGTTTAGTATGTCTGCCTGGCAGGCCTGCTGACACACACATACACACACACAGTCCAATTCAAAGGGAGTTCCTCAGGCAGCCAGACAAGGCTCCCTTTCACCCTCCGAGATACAGCATCAGATTGGGACGATTGTGTACTTTTTTTGTGCGTTACGACTTCTCTTTCCATTTCTCTGTGTTTTCTTTTTAGAAACTCGCACACATTTTGGCAAATGCTGAAGGTTTTCTTCTGTCAGATTCTCTGCAAGAAAAAAAAGTGTGTGCGTGCGTGTGTGAGAGCATGCGCCAGGGGTGTGGTCTGGGTGACATTTAGCTTAAAAGGTGAGAAGTGTACAGCCCCCGTACCCCCACCCCATCCCTCCCTAACCCCACAACCTCCCCGCCTCTCTCAAATCTGGCCCAACACACACACACACAGGGAGCAAGCATGGAAAGTTGTGATGTAATGACGCCACAGTTCTTCTGCAGGAGAACACGTACATAACTGTGCACACGCACACACAGACACATAGATTTGTAAACGTAGCCGTCGCGTCTGCAATCACCCTGATTGGTTCAAACACACTTTCCCTCCAAACTCCGGCGAGGCGAAGCAGCCGTCACTGTAAACACACACACACAAAAAAACCCCAAACCAAAATTGGTCCCACAACATAACGGCTGATTTTACCATCGAGGTCACAGGCAACAAACTCTGATGTGAGCTGAAAACCATAAAGAGGTTTCTCTTAATGACGGTGGGCATAAAGTTTTTTTTTCTCTTGTTACATAGCAACTGGGGGAAGTACAAGCTGGCTATGTAAGCTGAAAACATCACGAGGAACGCACCTCGGGTTTTATTTAATTTTATTTTTATTTTCCAGCACCGTGCAGTCAGAAGCTGTGAATAACACTGGAATCAAGTCAAAGAGCTCAGGGTGCAATCACACCCCTGCCGCCGCTTCGCTGTTGAACCGCGGCCGACTTTGTGAAGGTTTTCCAGCACGAGCTGAATGAAATTCCTGCAATTACCTGCAATGCCGTACGCCAGTTGGATGCTTTATGAAAAGCAACAAAGCTGACGACATGTAGATTTTATTTTGGATCTGCTATAAAGTAGCCTGCTGTGATTAGATAACACAGCTAATACCAGCAAGCATGGCCTCGAAAACATTCACAGTTGATTTTAACAATTATAAATAACCACTAGCTACTTTTTCTTTTTTTTAGGTATTTAAAATAAATTCAGGTCCTTTATTTGACTTCTCACGGATCATTTTAAGTGGGTTAAATTTGTTTCTCTTGGTTTAAATTAATTCCTGTTTGAACTTTACTGCATATTAGCTCCATGCATTTAGCAAATGGACAGCAAATAAAGGTGCGTGTGTGTGTGGCTTCACTTAATTCCGCAAAATGTCTGAAGTGCATTCTAATCTGACTCTTAAGAACAAAATAACAGCGCTTTTGCTGTTGTTCGTTCTTTGCATGTTACACGGAATAAACAGCAGCAGTGGGGCCTGGACCCAAACTGGTTCACAGTGTCATTAATAATTCAAATTTATTACTGTTGCCGTGGCGATGCAAGCAGTTTAAAATATTTCTACACCTTGACAAGCTGTTTGAATCCAAATTATCGATATGAAGGTTTCGTGACTTTTAAGGTTTGGTGGCAGCAGACTGATTGCATTTTTTTACAGACTTTTGTCATGTGGATCGATTATTTAAAGGGAACATCTTTTCTAAAAAAAAGGGGGTCAATCTTACCGTCAATCTCCTCGTTGCAACAACTTGTACACTGACATTTTCAGCTATTTTCCCTGTTCTTGATTTGAAAGGAAGAAGTGGGTTTCATTCAAAAACAAAAGCTTTTCTTGACTTAAAAAAATTTAAAAATTGACGCTTTTTTCCAAACACTTTTTTCCATCGGTCTCACCCGTAAACTCCCCATTCACTTTAAGATAAGAACAAAACTGCCGCCATCGGGTTTAGACAGGCGAACGCAGCTTCAAGCTGGACCCTGAGGTGTGGTTAAAGGAGGGTTAGGATAGGAGGGTTAAAGGTTTTATACAAACAATGGGTAGGGGACAGAGTAAAGGAATAGCCTTGAAAGATTGTCTGTGCGTGACTACAGTCTGGACAGCGTTGCCGCCAGTCTCCGCTTCTCTAGAGTGCTTTTATCAGATTTTTTTCTCAATAAAGGACAGCTACACGCTCACATTTCAACAGAATTTCTCACAAAAACCAGCACAATCACAAAAGATGTCATAAAATCTCAGTTTCTCTTCTTTTCTCTCTCTCGTACACACACACACTCACTCACACACACTGTCCCGGCAAACCCTGCTAGCACGCCGGCCGTGCTAAAAATACACCCGTCTGTTCTGTTGGGGTTGGCCTGGGGGCGAACCTGGGCCCGGGCTTATAAATGTCCTCTTTGTAGTGCAGTGGAAATGTCCAACAAATGAGTCTTTTATTAGGGCAAGACAAAAAAACACAGCTAATTATGTTTACTCAGATCAATCCACACACACAGACACACACTGGCTCGCTGACCAGGGACAGTGAGAGTAAGTGTGTCTGTGTATAAATGTGTACATTTAGAGAGTCTATGAAATACAAATATTGGGGTGATGGTTAGACGGAGCAGAGAAACAGACAGTTGCAGGAAATTCACCAACAAAGCTGGGGTAGATTTTTTACCAGCTGCAGAAAAAATAAGGGAGATGGAAGCTTTACTGTGTAAAGAGATAAAGCAGCTGATATAACAAGAGCAAATATTTCAAATTAACTTCAGGGAGTGAACCCAAACTTGATGTTTTGGGGGATCTATTTAAATATATGAATTACATCTATCTTTTTCAAGGCATTCCCAGAGCGGTTGAAGGTTCCCTTGAATGAAAATGTTTGACTTATTAACTCGGTGTAAAGTGCACACGATGCAGTCGACATATGCAGACGCTATACCCCGATTTAGACGTGCTCGTACGAGTGTTGTTTCAGGACATTTCCCGCTAAATTACCAGAAAGAAAGAAAGAGTGCATCCTGAAGTGTTTTGTCTAAATTCTTGCTTTGCGTTTATTTTCTGTGATTTAAATGCATTCATGTTTTTAAAAAATCTTTATAGTTTCTAAGTTAATGGTTAAAATGTCGGTTTTTCACATCAAACTCCAGTCCCTTTACAGCTTTGTGTGAATTAGCAGGCTCACACTTTAAAATGCTTTAAACATTTTCTTTAATCAAGCTGTGTGCACTAACATTTAACAAGAAAGCCGAGTATGAGCCCCAAAATATTATATTCAAAAATACACAGTGACATTGAGAGAAAAGGTTTTACTTCGGAAAAAACGTAATCGTAGTAAAGCGGTACATTTACCAACGCGAGTCGTTATTATAAATACTTATCAGAAGAAGCTGTTTGGCTTTTGTTTTTAATTCAAAAATGTAATTTAAATATAATTAATTGAATATTAACCTTAAATCTAACAAACTTAAGAAAGCTCAAATTGAACTTGTTGACCTCATCCAGCTTCGGCCTCGCCTCCTTCTTACCGTATTCTGGTTTTACGGTTGCTCGGTTGTTTTGTTTTATTGACGCTTTTAATCACGGCTCCGTTAAACACATCTGGGTGGCGCAAGACCGAGGCGGCTGGTTTCCAACAAAGAGTATGTTTGTGTGGGACGTGAGGCACGTCAGTAATATATAGTCAGAAATTTCAATATCGATATTTCTTAAAAATGAAAGCAAACTGTACATGTTAGGTTTGTCACGGCATCGATCGTGTGACAGACAGATCTACGATTGTTCTTATGGTCTTCGTGCACTCATGAATTACCGTTTTCTATCCTGGTAGCTTTTTTTTGTACACCCAAAATCCCTGTGAAACGCGCATGTGTGTTCACTTTGCTAAAATGGAGCCAATTGAAATGTAGGACATTGCCTCGGTGATGCAGTGCTGGGGAGGGCCGGGTCATGCTTTCTGAGGTGCGTGCGTGTTGCTGTCATTGTGTTGGACTCTGTCGATGGTGTTTCTCGTTAAAATGTGTGATTGTCTTAAGCGTTGCGTTTGCATTTATCTGTGCTGTATCTGACATGCTGGGAATTTCTGAGAGGAATGGATATCCATCAGACTTTAACTCTTTATTGTCTTTGCACAGACATATTTGTACACAGGTACAGTGAAACTGCAGTACGGTTGCACATCGGTGCTAAAGAGGAAGCAAGCGAAACAAATGTACGAGGAGACACCGAGTTTACTGACTGCTTATTTCCTCTAACTGAAGAAATGACAGGTACCAAGTGCCGGCCTTCACCTCTTCAAGTCTTTGCAGTTTGTTAAAAGGCAACCTTTAAGACGCGAATGGCGACGTGAAGCAATGTAAGGTCGTTCGCGGTTAGCTTGATGCGCTAACGTTACTAGAAGTGAGAGAAAGAGAATTTAAAACCCACAAAAGTCACAGGCGAAGAAGCAAAAACTAACTCCATTAGGAAAAACATCCACATGGTCTCTGTCCACATGATGCTTGACTGATAGGAAGGGGAGAATATATAGTCTGGAAACACAAACACATACAAAAAACCCACTTTTATCTTAATCAAAGGTTAAAAAATGAAAAGTGAAAATGCTGCGAGAATAGCTGTGGAAGTGCGAGGCAGAGGAAACGAGGTCAAAGGCTGCAAGGGAATTCCTTCTCTCTTTTCAACTGTCAATCATTCAGCTGGAGCCAGAGATACCAAGGAGCCAGTGTGTGTGTGCGGGGGGGTGGGTTGTGCGTTTGAATGGTGCGATAGGTCCTCAACTTGACAATGAACCCCCGTCCCTTTGCGGTCACGCCACCACATCAGAGAGAGTTACCGAGAGGAGGAGGAGAAGAAGAAGGGGTAGGAGTGAGGGGAGTGGGGTGGAAGAAAGAAGAGAAGGAAGGAAACTAAGGTAAAAGGGAAGAAGGAAAGAGAAAGAGGAGAGGAGGAAAGATAAAGAATGAAGGTGGGGGGGGTGTTAAAGAAGGAGGGAGAAAGTATGAAAGGGCGCTGAGCGTGGCGGAGGAGGCGGGGAGATCGGGATGGGTGCTCGCTTCAGAAAGGACGGATTAAGGAAAAAAGGGCTATGGATAGTTCAGCCAAAAAACGAGGAGAATAGAGCGAGAGAGCAGGAGAGAGAGCAGGAGAGAGAGGGAGCGGGTGGGAGAGAGAGGGAGAGGCTTGGCCCCTGACCCGGGGACATTATAGAAAGGGAGATTATGGTTGTTTAAAACTCTCTAAGCGCTAACCCTGGGGACCCGAGCTAATACCCTGACACACAGACGCACCCCAACTACAAGCCAACACAGACACCGTGTGAAAGTCCACCAATATCCTTCAGCTGATATTCCCTCTTTTTCCTTCTTAATGACCAAAACCAACAAGGACTTGATCCTCCTAGCAGCCACCATCTGACACGTCCTCTTCCTCCATTGTTGTCCAGAGAGTTAACGCTCATTTTGGCTAATAGAAGCTTTTTAGAGGAGGCATCACGCCACTTTTCTCCTGCAACCTCTGAGCCTGAACTTGACTTTGGATGCTGCGACTGGAACCCAAACAGGGTTTTGTTTGCACTGGTTCTCCCAGCAGTGTTTCTAGAAAGATCTGCTTGACTTAGTCCCATTTACAAGCACCAAATACTCATTATAACACCAAATGTAAATCAATCCGCTGCTGAAAATAGTTCCTAACACATTTAGCATTTGCTACAATGCCGTGCTCGTCTGTTTTTTAGGAGCAACTTCGTGATTTCTTCTGTGACGCTTGGCAAAAAGTGAGGAAAGCGTTGTGAAAAACGCAGCGAGTGTTGGGCTCTTTGGTAGGAGTTGTGCAGCCAGTTTGTTGACAATGAGAAAATAAGAGAATGAAAAAGCTATCCTGATCTTTTAAAAACTCGAGCTCTCTGTAACACACACACATGCACACTCATTGAGAAAGGGAGATTAACACTGGCCTCTATACTCAGCCCAGGACAAGAGTGTTGAAGGAGGGAGCAGTGTGTTCTCGGGGTGAAAGAAGGGGCAAGGGAGCCTGCTGCCAGTACCTCCTGCTAATCTGTACAAGAGGAGGGAGGACGAGGGCAGGGATGGATGGATGGATGGATGGATGGATGTAAAAGTGAGGGGGGGAAAGGAAGAAGAAAAGTAGTAATGAGAAAGGTCATTATTGATTGATTGGGGAAAACAAGAAAATGGCGAGACGGGGGCTTCAGGAGACAGCGGGGAAAGAGTGGGGAATGCAAGGCAAAGGGGTTTTTTGAAAAACTGAAATCCAGAAAGTTAGAAATGCCTCCGAAATTTGAAGAAGATAAAAAACAGAAGGGTGCGGGGAAGCAGCACTACGGGACTGAAATATTGGGGGTAAAAATTATATCACGCGATATCATTAAACGCACTTAAAATGTAAAATTGACTATATTTACACACGACGGTGACAGGAGCTTTTTTTCATTGTTAAATTTAAGAAATTTGAAAAAAAACGGGAGGAAAAAAATACAACAAAAAAAAGAAAAACACAGAGAGAAGCTTGAACAAAGTTTAGCGGGGTGTGAGAAGAAGAAGCGTCCTCGGCGGTTCAAGGGTCCTGCCTTGAATGTTAACACTTTTACCCCCTGTGCCCGCTCAGTGAACTATGTATCTCTCACCCAGTGAACATGCACTTGCCAGCTCCCTGCCACGCCACACAAGAAAGACAGAGAGAAAGAGTGGGTTTATGATCTGTGTGCTCTCACACACTGCTGTGCATGTGTGGCCAATTAATTGTGTCTTTGCATGTGTGCTACATCATCGTACTCTATATGTGCGCCTGCTGCATGTTATATGACTTTATGCTCACACAGACCAACACACAGCAAATGGAAAGACTCTGAGTGTGTGTGTATGTGTGTGTGTGTGTGTGTGTGTGCCTCAGGACTGTGTAACCACAGCTATGCAGCACACAGCGGGCTGGACCGCAGTAATGGAACCTACTATAGATGAAGCCACCAGTCCTCACAATCCCCCCTCTGTCTGAGCTGCTTAAAGGAGCAATCCGGCTAAAAAACAAAAGGCCTCACATGCGCTACGAGGCAGAGGAGCTTCGAGGTGGTCGTCTGCCGTCGGCATGAGAGAATCTTGTGTCGTATACGACTGAATTTTGAGTTTTATGATGACAATTTGTCGAGATCGCGAATTGCAAGCTCTTGATTTTGCAGAGCGAATCTGTGAAGCTCTGTTAAAACTTCTACAATTGTTCCCACTTTTAAAAAAGTTTAGGAAACATTGTTTTTTAACAACAATCTTTTTTTTAAGTTTTATTGCATTAGATTTTTTTTAAAAATCCAGTGTTTCTTTCTTGCATGTTGTCCATCCTCACTTCCAGCTCCTCACATGCTGACATTCGGTCAGGAGCCAGAAGCTTCACGTATTGCTCCAGCAGACAACATGGCACGTCCCCCCACATGCCTGGCACAGCCGTGAATAGATGGCATGGTTGCTGGTACAGGACACTGTGAAATGACCACCGTGCCGATTAGGCAAATGAAGAATGGTGCTGGTGTTAGGGAAAAGGTCAGTGTTTGGGTTTAGATGCCTCTTTTCTCAGCATTGAACAAAACTTGCGTATCTCCTCTTCAATAAGCCTTAAGCAACAAATATAGTTTATATAGCGCTTTTCTGCTCTGTTTGGGATTGGGTGCAGCACAGGAGGTAAAACCAGGTCACCTGCTTATTGGAAAGTTGGCGGTTCGATCCATGTCTAGATATGCTGAAGTACCCTTGGGCAAGGTAACAGGTTGCTCTAGGAAAAAATGAAAAAAGTGCGTGTACGAACTGGTGAATGAGGCATGTTGTATAAAGGGCTTTGAGTGCTCAGGTGGAACAGAAAAGCACTGCATATGAACCAGTCATTTTACTAAAGCGCTTTCTTACTACAGCCTTCATTCATCCTTTCACACTCACATTCTGATGGATGCATCAGTGGAAACTCAGGGTTCAGTATCTTGCCCAGTGATGCTTCGTCATGCTGAAGTGTTTCCTCCACATCCTACTTCAGACTTCTGTATTTACTTATTTGTCCTCACCGGGCCAAAGGGTATGCTTGCAAACATCTACGCACACTGAAAAATGCTGCACAGCGGGCTGCAGTGAGACAATATGGGCCTGACCGAGCATCGGCGTCATCCATGTAGCCTCTTAAGCGCTTATCCAGGTGAGGATTGCCAGACGGAGCCAAAGCGAGATCCAGCACAGAGAAGTCGCCAGTCCGTCGCAGCGGACCCACCATAGAAGAAGACAACAGTGCAGGTGCAAAAGAAGAAGGAGCAAGCTGTAAAAGGAGGGAGGCTGTCGTCACTGTGAGCCGCGAGAGAGTGTTTGGGCTGCAGGATTGTTACTACTCTGGCCACCATCATTTACACTTCATCACCGCCAAACAGACAGAAGAAAGCAGGCAGCGGGTACATCATTAGTGTGTGTGTGTGTGTGTGTGTGTGTGTGTGTGTGTGAGTTGATGTAGCTCCATCTGAGCTGCTGGTTGCTACTTTTGACCAATTATATAAGCCAAAAATGACGACACAAAACATTTGGACCTTCTACTCTGTGTGTGTGAGTGTGTGAGCCTCATGTTCATTTCTTCTCATCTGACCCAGATTCAGTCCAGCGAGTCTGCTCCACGAACATGTTTGTGTGGTTTGTTTGTGTCTGTGTGAGAAAGTTATGAGGCTCTGACCCAAAGAAACTGCATGAAAAACAGAAGAAATGTTTACCTGGTTACCTAGCAACAGTAGATTTGTTGTGTCAAAGGAGGATAAAAATGTATTTAAAAAACTTCATTGGTTTGACTCATCTGTGTTTCCGATGTTTTTGAATTCACTTCTTAGCTACCGAAACATATTCCTGGGATCCTTGTGGTGTGGTGACCCCTAGTGGTCGCGGAAGGTAACTGTTAACGAACTTCAACCAAGTAGAAACTCAGCGACAGGCGTACGATATTTCAGAAAAACTTCAAAAGAAGTTTAAAGATCAAATCGGATCATTTGCGTCCAGCTTAAATCGTGCGGAGTGGAATGATTCAAACAAAGTGTCCAGATCATCTAACGTGAGACTAAAACAACTTGGAAAAAAATGATGCGCGACAAGTCTACGGCTGTACAACTTCACTCAAAAATAAAAGTTTGTTATAAATTATATGTTTAAAGGTAACTCAGAATCAACATGCACTTGTGGTTTTTGTACCATATTTTCTCTTCATATGTGTGTGCAGGAAAACATTTATGTCTATGTGCAAAAAGGTGTGTACATTATTTCTGTGCGCCTGTATGTGTGTTTGTGTGTGTGTGTGAAGGCTCAGTAGCGCTCCTGCTTGGCACCGTAGCTCCAGAAAGCTCAGGCTCCTAATGAGAGCAGACAGGGCTCTGGCAGAGTGACCACAGAACTATTTCTAACTGCAGATTGCTTTAAAATGGATCCGTCACAGAAATGTGCTGCTGCATGTGTGCAGGGTAAAAATATACCGTGTGTATATGTGTGTATGCGCATAACTTCACTGTTTTGACGCTCTCGCAGTGAGAAAAAAAAATTCAGCAGCAGACAGACAGATTTACCAAATGGTGACTATGTGTGTAGCTAAAGTGTGAGGAGTGGGCAGCGGCCGACGACAGCGCTAACACAGAACGCTCAGAACCTCCAAATGCTGCTTCTGCTCTGCATGAGTTGGTTCTCACGATCCCAAGTGATCAAAAAAAAAAACTGAGTCTTTAAAAAGAAACCAAACATTCAAACAGGGAGCTAGTTCTGGATGATGACGCTGCATGTAACTCAACTCTGATTGGTAGAAAGAAGATGACCACAGAAAGTAGGGTTGATCACTAAGAGGAAGAAGAGCAACAACAACAAAAAAACTACATCGCAGTAATACAGTCCCCCCAAAATTTTCTGAGTAGCACCAATTCAACCTCCGCAAGCCAGCTTTATGTCTGATGGCCAGCAGGGGGCGAAGTCAGCTTTTAATTAAACCTATAGGAAAACAGCGCTGGTGCGTCTTCAGGCAGTGACCTCGCGAAGCGCTTTCCTGGCGAGTTTATGACCTCATTGTTCGGTTTCAATTTATCTTCAGTGCAGCCTTTGTTGTGTCGGTTATGTTCCCATTTAGAGAAAAATATGCCTGGGGGCGTGGCTTCCTTAGCGCATGGGTGTGGTGTAGTCTCCTGTGGCTCGGAGACTGGCAAAGTGCTCAACCTGAGGCTTCCAGACAGGATTTCGCCAGCCAGCAAGTGATGTCACAGACATCCATCTTCTATCTACAGTCTTTGGACTGGACACGGGACACACACAGAGTGTTTCTTTTTCTTCTGACACTTATAATCAAAAAGATGTCTGTAATGACTCCTGGTACACTGGCTGCTACTGTAAACACAGAGCAAGTATTACCGATGTGCCGATACTACTACTTGATGAAGGCAGCTCACGTAGAGGAGAGCAACGAGTCATGATTTATGAGATGAATACTCAAAAGTGTGTAAATTTCGAACACTTGTTAGCAACCAATAAATCACCCTGATTCTTACTCTCCACGATAATTAGTTAACAACAAAACACAACTTTCAGCGTTTGGTGTTTCTTGAATGTAAATGTGCCTGCCTATGAAGCACTTTGGCTCGACTTCTGTTCTTTAAATGTGCTATAAGCTATAAATGAAACGGGCATGACAGTCAACACAAGAACGATCCTAGACCAATACCAGCATACGATTGATATTAGGACTGACCCGCCCACCTCTCCTGACTGCGCTGTGTTCTGAAACTTCACTTTAAGGTTATAAATCAGGTCTGAGCTCTGCTTGTGGGGACGCGGGGTCCTCATAAGTACAGACAGCCTCTTATTCCTCCTTCTGACTGACATGCCTCCCCCCTCCCCTCACCATAAACTTGGCCGTGGTTCCCGCTTGCATTCCGGGAACGCGTCTCGCTCGGTGTCAGATGTAACGCAGAGGAGCACCGCGAGTTCAAGCCCCGCACGCGGCCAACGTGCCTCCGCTCGTCGAGCCTGGCTTCACTTTCCCTCCTGTCTCTCTTCTTCTCTCTGTTTTATTAGCTGTCCCCTCAGCTGGCGCTCTCCCGGGAGTCCTCAGTAGCGGCACTCACGTGCGCCCTGATCTCCTATCACTCACTCACTGGTCCAAGTGTCTCGTTTTTAGCCTCAAACATTAAGATTATCTACAAATTTTATTGATAAGGGTGGATGCTGGGGGGTTTTTAGACAGTGACGCATCTCACCGATTAATCGAACCTTCGGTAAGCTGGATCAATACTGCGCATGGTGCAGGACTTTCCTTTTTTTTCTGCAGGAATCTCTGACCAATCTACTGAACACGCAGCGTGTTGGGAACCTTTCTGAATGCGACCAAAAGAAGAAGAGGAGGAGGAGGAGGAGAGCGTGTCCGGAGACTGCACTTTACCCTCGATTTAACCCTTTTACACAGAACTTCTCTTTTCTCGTTCCTTCACCGAACAATCAGCACCAAACAGAATCTCTTTGTGGACACGAGTGTCCTCCTTCTCCGTCAGAGACATGAGTCCTCACGGCTCAGCCGGGACTCGCCACCGTATCAGATGTGATCAATAGACTGTGACGTCGCGCCGCGGCTGGCTGAGCCGATGCGCTCCTGTGTGAGATAATGAGGGGAAAGAAGAGTCTGTGCGGAGCCACCGCTGGAGTGCGGGGAGAGATATTACAGGGCTGTAAACTAATAAAAGATGAAGCGAAACTCTTTGATTCTCCTCTGTGTGTGTGTGTGTTCACTGTGCATCCCATTCGCGCAGGATGGAGATGAAGCAGCAGCTCAGTTTTGGGGGGTTTTTTTTAGAATCTCGATGTTTAGGAGTTTCTGAGTTAATGTAACATTGTGCATTATGGGATATGGAGTCCAATTAACTAAAGCTATAAAAGAACGAGTGTGAGGCTTTAAAAACAAAAAAGTTGCGCTCTGGTGTTTTTTTAAATGAGTTTTCTCCTTTTTGCAAACAACAAAAATGTGGCTGGTAAAAAAAAGGCGCAGATGTTTGCACAAAATACTAAAGATGTCAATAAAAGAGCGCAAAACGATCTTTGGGGAAGAATAAATAAATAGATGAGACTGATATCACCTTACAGACACGGAGACCGGCGCTGACCCAGATTCTGTCTCCCTCCACCAAACTCATCCCCTCTCCCTCACTCCCTCGCTCCCTGCCCAGAGTGCGCTCTTACCTGCAGGAGCCAGTGGCAGGTCTCGCCGATGAAGGGGAAGCCCATGGATCCTTTCGGCATGGGCAGCTTGCAGTTTTTATCCCGCGTGGCCGTCCACCGGAGCTGCCACAGTTGCTGTGACACGGCGAGGAGCAGGGCCATGGACACAAGGCAAGCGGCCAGAGTGGCCAGAGCGGAGACGATGTCGAAAGTGTCGAACAGCATGATGATGGAGAGCCCGGTGATCTCTGCAGAACTGGGGTCGACTTTCAAAAACTTTGGACAAAGATGCGCTGAAACTTTGTTTTTGTGGCCCAAAAAGGGGGTAAAGTAAATCTTCGTCAAACTTTAAAAGTTCTTTTTTGCGTAAAATAGCGCAGCGCTCTTTTTACGCGCACTGGAGGTGTCAGGAGGCAGCGGCTGCTCTGCTGTGAGAATGAATGAAGTGTGTAAAGTTCCTTTCTGATTTCGTGGGTCTGTGTTTTAAAACAGTCACAAAGTGGCGTCTCTGTGCCTCAGAGGTGCAAATCAGGCTCGGCTGAACTGGGCAGAGACGCTACAGGTGAGCTCCCCGCGTCTTCAGGATCACGCCTCAGCTTATGAAGTGTGTGGGGGGGGAAAGTGAACAATTAAAACTCGCTTTGTTTTAATGATTGAAACATTTAGGACACGGATTTCTCTTGGCTGGGGTCTGTCCTGATGTTTGAAATATCATTTTTAGTCTCGTTTGTGAATTACTGACTAAAAAGAAAAAGAAAAAAGGGAGTTGGAAAAAATTGCTGAAGAAAGAAAAAGAAAAAATGATCTCTAAGGTGACACGTTTATTTCAAACGCCGGGACTCCCGGGGACACGTGGAAAAAGTGAAGCCGAGCCCTGGAACTGACGAGGGCTTTTTACTTTTTAAAACTTCTCGAGGGATGGAAAGAGTTGGTTTAAGGTGAGAGAGGAAAAAAATAAACGAAAACTCTTCCAGGAATCGCGTCTCCTTCAAATATTTTTAAAGAGAAAATCAAAAACCTTCTTTGCATTAAAAAGTCACGTCTCTGTGGCGCAAACACGACGAGTAGATCCGTGAGCGTACAGGGATGAGTGGGTGCGCAGGAGATGCTCAGGAGCTGCCGTCCTCCTTCTCCTTCTCTTACTTTCTGACGTCCACTCTCCTCTCTGTGTACCTTTCTGTTTCTCAGAGCGCTCTCTCTCCTCTCTCTCTCTCGCTCTCTGGCTGCCTATACAAGTCACCCTCAGTGTGTGTATTGTGCATGCGTGCGCAAGGAGTGTGTGTGCGTCAAGCCAGAGGCACCAATGAGTGTTTATATAGCGTGGAGGCAACTGGAAGGCGAATAGGCGGCCAAGGGCTCCCGTCGCCCCCCTCCAACCCAACTCTACCTCACTCCAGTGTCGGCAGAGAGACTCCCCTGCTCCCTCCCTCCGCTCGGCTCCACCTCTTTCAGGGGCACCCCCTCTCCATCCTCCCTCCCACTCTCTCTCTCCCCTCTCAGGAGAAGGGGTGGTGTAAAGTGAGCGGCAAGCGGCGCAAGAGGAGAAGAGGCTCGGAGCGTGCTGGAGCTGGCGCGGTGCCAACGGGAGGAAAAGAGAGAGAGGGGGGAACAAGGCTCGCAGTTCTGACTTGTGCCTCCGTGCAGGACGTGCGCACTCGAGTACGAGTCACCTGCATCAGGACTGATGAGACCTCTTTGTCTTTTTACAGAAGCGACAGCGTCCAAACTGTTAACAGATCCTGTCGCGGTTGTTTGAAAACGTGATTCTCAGCTGCGTCTTTACTCTGAGATGCGTCTTTACGCGCAGGCTGTCTGGAGCGAGCTTCTTGTTTCTTTCTGTTGCGCATGTCAAAACTTGAATCACTGAGCTCTCAGGTGTTTTAGTGTCAAACAGAACTGATGTAAACAGCGTGGAGCTGATTTATGCTGACTTTATTCACAGAACATCCCTTTGTTCATCCCATCTTTTACGCACATCCCGCGCGCTTCATCAGAGTGACAGATGAGGTTCTGTCTGTTTCTTTCCTGATATATTTTTTAATTAAACTCGTTTCCTCACTTTCTCCGATTTCTCTTTGTGTTTGTAAAGAAATGAGTTCAAGTTTAGGACTGGGAATACTGGGAATGTTCGCTCTCCAACTAAACCCGCTTCTGCTCATCCTCCTCGCTTCTCTCTCCGTGTTGTGTCCGTTCCTTGCCTCATCTGAGAGTTAAAGTTGCTGCGCATCTTCCCAACACGCACCTCATCTCGTCTCATGTCTCCCGCGTAACATTGATTTAATCCCGCTCACTCAGCTGACCTTTTAAAATTGAGCGCCGGGTGGTTTTCTCTTTCTTGAGCCCCCAGAATACAATCTCATCAATGACACGGAGGAGCGCGGGGGTTGGGGGGCGGGGTGGGTTGCGGGAGCTGCTTCATTCCAAAGAAAATGACTGGCTTCAATTAGGTCCACAGACATTACCTGTTACGTAACACGGAGGCAGAGAGGAGACGCTGACCCGCAGCACGGATGCAAAAGGTCATTCGTACAGTGAGGGAGCGCGTTTTGCTCTGCGGTCTCATTGTTTCAGCTCATTTATCAAACCACATTTAAACTCTCTGTTTTCTGTCTTTGCATCTTTAACCACACTTGTGTCTTTTTTCACGAATCCTCCTTTCTCTTCACTCTTTCCCCTCTTTTCTCCATCTCCGAAACCTGTACTCCAGACCGAGACTCACAGAGCCAATTTCTCATTTCTCCTTTCTTTCATCGGGTCTTTCCCCTCTCGCTCTCAGACAGTGGCTCAATGCTGCCGCCTAGCGGAGGAGAATCACATGACCCGCAATTCAGACATGCGGGAGGAAAGGGGTGAAGAGAAAAGGGTGAAGAGCAAATGATAGATAAGAAAAAACTGTGTCGAGTTTTTCCTTTCATCGTGAGAGCTTCAAAAGTTTAGTTCTGCATCATTACACGCTTGAAACTCACTGCTCAGCACACACACGCACACACACATGCACTGATATCTTATAAAACATCTGCTGACAACAGGAAACTTCAAACATGTGTTAGAGGTCAAAATGAGTCAATCATTTCTTGAAATCCCAATAAAATGCTTACATTCAGGATCTCAGTATTAGTTTGAACTCATATGTGGGGAAGCAGCAGCTTTATGTCATAAACCCAAAGTCACCACAGTGCTGAATCATTTCACACACAGATCTGATCCAATAAACCCCAGCAAGACAACAATAAAAACAAAAATAAAAGCAGATTTTTGGATTTTATTCTGTTCTTTGCTTCTTCACTTTATTGTGGCGTCTGGCTTCAATGTACAGTTTGGAGAGTTTAAATGCAAACCAATCAATCTCAGCAGAAGGTTTGCTGATTTGTTATTTCAAATCTCTTGACCACATTGAATAACATTCCCGAGAAGACTCCATTTGTCCAGTTTGTGTGTTTCTGTGACTGCAGGTATTCAAAGTTTCAGTTTCTGTGAGCAGTTTAATCAGTTTCCCCAATCAGCCAATCACATGGCAGAAAAGCATTTAGGCACAAACCTGGAATCAACATTAAGAATAAAGGTGATTTCAGTGACCTTGAATGTGGCATGGTTGTTGGTGCTGGGGATATTCCCACACAGCCATCAATAGGGGTTAAAGAGAAAGGGCTGAAAAAGAGAAAATATCTGGTGAGCAGCTTTGTTGATCACAGGGTTCAGATGAGAATCAGGCTGCTTCAAGCTCAACACAAATAACCACTTGTTGCAACTAAGGTAAGGAGAAGAGCATCAAACCTTGAAGCAGATGGGCTGCAGCAGCAGAAGACCACGCTGGATGCATTCCTGCCGCCTATAAATAGGAAACTGAGGCTACAACTCACACTGGCTCACCTGATGAAGATTTCTAACAACCTTTTGTACTCAAAGGCCCTCCACACTCAGCCTCAGATGTGTTCAGCAACTTGTTGAAGCTTAGCCACGAAGAATTAAAGCAGTTCAGAAGGCAAAAGGAGCTCCAACCTGGTACTGGTGACGTGTAACTCATGAGTTTTCACAGCACCTTTGGCAGATGAGCAAAAAACATGTTTCTCAGAAGCCAAATTAGATTAGAAAGACAAACATTAAGGCAAAACAAGTTTAAATGACACGACTATAAATAGGAAACTGAGGCTGCAACTCACACTGGCTCACCAGTGTGAGTTGCAAGATTTAAATTTTAATAAACACACCCTTATAAATAAACATACAACAGAAGCAATAAGTAGAAACCAGTTTATACTGAAATAAAGATGAATATAAAAGCATGTGGATAAACGTACGCAGTGACATAAACATGCCTCTCTGCATATCTTTTACTCTAAAAAGCATGCCTGAAGGTCTAATCCACACACAGAGTTACAAATGATGCACATTTATGTATTTAAATATAAAGTTCAGAGGGTTTAAGAAGCTGTTGTGCTGTTACTCTAACACGTGTTTCCTATTTTCACTTGTAGATGTTTTCTTTCGCAGTTGTTTTTCACCTGCCGTCACGCCGATTTCACAACAAAACGCCCGAAACCTGACCTCAGACTGAACTCTAGATTAGAACACCCTAACCCGCATACCATTGCCAAACTGCTGAATCAGAGCTGCTTTGAAACTGACTTTAGGCTAAGTGAAGGGAGTGTCAGCACCATGGACAGAGTCGCAGCACTGCAGATTGACAGGATCAAACGCTTCGTGTTACTTAAACTGCACAGAGTTAAAAAATGGAAGGGAAAGTCCAAGCTCACGAGTTTCTAAACAGAAACAGCGAGATCAGCGAACTGCTTTACTTTTAGTCTCGTTGTTATTTCAGCCTGCAGCCAAAACTGGACCGCATGCCATCCATGCTTATTATCTTGGACTGTTTGTTTGTTTCAGTTAAAATTCAGCTTCATATCCCAAGCAGAGATTCCTCACAGTGATTATGGGCACAGTAGTGATGTAATATTCACTGCTGGCAGAACAGAGGAAACCACAATAGCACAGAAAAATGCTCCCAGCACATCGTATATTGTTTGAGACAGATGCATGTGTGCTCAGTAGAATGAATTAAGTTTGTTCCTAATTTCAAATCTTCAGGTGTCCTCCAGGTCTGCAGGTTGCACTCATACTGGTTATATATAACTGTTCTGTATATTGATACATAGCTGCTATTTAAATGCAGGTTCTTAAGTCATGTGTAACTAACTATAAAATATTAAACATAAAAAACTGTGTTTTTATAAATAGGGAGTAGCTGTAGCTAGGTTATTTTGGGGAAACCTGCAGTCAGCTGAGACTGAAGAAGTCACTTGGATGAGTTTCAACTTTCTGGGCTTTTCTCACCTTTAGGTGTTCCTCCCTTCCTCGTGGGTCTCTCTGTCTTCAGTTTTGTCTTCAGTACCTGTTGGGTTGAGAGTTGACTAACAGTTGACTAACTTGGCCGTTGAAGAGCATCTCTTTTCTCTGCCTTAAGAAACTCTTGAGTTGTTGCTGTGTTTTTTTTTTTTTGGGGGTTTGCAGTGTGCTTTGGGTCATCATATGTTTGCATTTTGAAACTCTTTCTGATCACTTCTGCAGAATTTTGCTGAATCTGAGCGGAGAGTATAGCCCAGTACACGACACAATTAATCCTGCTACACCCGTCAGCAGTCACACCGTCAATAACACCAGTGAGTTTTATCATCATTTGTGATGAAATAACAAGGAAACAGGCATCACCTGGCCCTGAAACTGCTTGTCAGTTAATCATTGTATTCTCACCTCTATAGTATTATTGATTTTTATAATTGAGCCATTTGTATATATTAGTGCTATTTCTTAAATTTGTAAACTCTGTAAACATATTGTGTTATTTAATACAATATGTTAGTTTAGTCTGTTACTGTGACTGTCTTGGAGCAACTGAAACCCACATTCTTAGGGATTAATAAAGTATTCTGATTCTGATCGATGAACCTTTGAAAATGAGGGAACGTGTATAAAAATGTGTAACTCCTAAACAGTGATTGCAATACTTTAGTTAAATCCCTTAAATTAAAGGTGGAAGTCTGCACTTTCTGAAAGTCTGAACCCACTTAAAACCCACTTTAAAAACCCACTGTGGTGCTGCACAGAGGACAATATCCAAAACTAGGGTCAAAGTCTAAACACATGTGGGCTTGACCACATACTGTAGGTGAGTAATTAATTGAAGAGGAACTGTGAGACCAGAGACCTTCCAATTCTGGGAAACTGGCTTCAGTATCTCAGGGTTTTAAAAAAACAGCAACCCTTTCACCTCCACCTTTTTCCACACCTTAAAAGAAAAAAAAGCAGGAAAACATTTCTCCTGTTAGAGTCCTATGTTTTTTAAACCCATCCATCCAGCCCAACCTCCTCCTGGTGTGGATTTTGTGGCTCTAAAATATAATCTGAACTTCTTCTTTGCTGCTGTCACACATGAGTGATTGCCAAGGTGTCTCACTTGACCATAGAGGATCATTTATCATTAATACATGAGCAAACGCACCACACAGCAAATGTCATAATCATTTTTCTTCTGTGATACAAGTTATGCAATGTAATGATGTCACAAATGCAGTATTATTATATTATTATATACACCAAAATTATACATATACGCCAATAAAGAGAAAGTATTTTAAATCCAATCGACCATCTTTGTAAAGTTTTGGTTGTTTAAAGGAGTTTTTAGAGGGGTAGAAAATGAGTAGGAGTGCAGATGAAGCAGTTTAAAGTCACTCTGATTCAAAGTTGATTCACAAACTTGTGGTGTGACTCTGATTGAACACAGTGAGGCAATGAGTGAGCAACTTTGATTTAAATAGTTCCTGAACAAGTAAATCACTGCCCTCCTGAACATCCTCTGTGGGTGACCTCATTCGCTCGACTGCGAGGTCGTGACCTCTTGTATAATGTTTCAGACTTCCAGTGTTTGATTTGGTGCTGCTTAACCCCGTTAACGCTGTTATGCCTGTAAGACAGATAATTACCCATTTCATGTGGCTGCAGCGTAAGCGTGTGTGTGTGTGTCTTTCGTTGTATAAGCGCAGACGCCTTATCTTTACATTCCACAGCTATGTCCATTTAAGCTTTTAACGCTCTACCTAAACACACACAGCCGCTTGCCTCGGTGAGCCCGAGCAGAAACAATGTGGGTGCGCAACTTACAGAAAAGTGTGTGTGTGTGTGTGTGTGTGTGTGTGTGTGTGTGTGTGTGTGTGTGTGTGTGTGTGTGTGTGTGTGTGTGTGTGTGTGTGTGTGTGTGGAGAGAGTCCTGACGTGTTTCTACTCAACAGATATTTTCAATTTCCTCTGACCCTGGAACAACCTTTCACAGCCAAGGTGGCTTTAGAAGGCTTAGCGGAGCACAGGGAGTGAACACGAGTGCACACACATGCAGAAAAGTGAAGCGGTGAGCAGAATTATACTGATGTGTAACTTCATTTTAAAACTGTAAAGAAAACCCTTATTGATTTTGAGTCTGTCTCAGGTATCTCCTGGAGGTGTTCACTTCATCATATTCACATAATGAGTCTCTCTTTCCTCATACCATGTACATACAGAGTTGTGCAAAACTCTTGAGCCAGCACTCACATCTTTAAATTTGTGTCCAGTGAGACAGACTTTCTTGGGGTTTTTTTGCTTTTTGAGAGACTTGAAACTGACCTATGAATCATTCGAGAATAAAAGAAAGGCACCAAACACAAGGGATGAACAAGTGTCATGTGTGTGTTCCTAGTAAGGTTATCACCTGTGCTAATTTCTGATGTGAACTCAGTCATTTTGTTCTGCAAACAGGCCTGAAATATCACAGAAACCACTCAGTAGGCATCCAACAGGAAAAGAGTTAAAGCTTTTGGACCCAAAATAAGCAGCAAAACAATGAATTGCAAGAAAAACAGCGAAGGCTTGACTTGTAAAACTGAACATCGACCCAGTATTTTAAAACAGGGTAGAGGGGAGAGGAGAGTGAGACTGCAAAGATAGTTTGCAATGACCTCATTATCTCACATACAAAAACAGAGATAGTCGTTTCCATCACCGCGTTCACTTCCTGCTGATTAACTCAGCAATGCTCAGCAAGTCAGTCGGTCTTTAGGTCGCTTTGGTAGATTTTGCGTTCAATAGAAGCCATTTATCCACTGTATTTAGTATGTATAATATATGTATAATCGATGATATAGTGTATTTAGAAAACTATCTGAAGCACTTCTCCATCCAGCTAACTGCAACTTTTTAAAATGTAACTATATCTGACTTAAAGTTTTCATTTGCCACTAGCATTTTATTGAATCTCTCCATCTTTACTGGTGACTTATCCAGTATTATAGTACATATTTAAACTATTTCTCAGTTGCTCTAAGCTATTGTATTTCCTTTTAACTACATGATCGAACTTCTTTGTTCCATTTAGTGTTTTTATGATTCAGCGGGGACATGTTTTTGTTTTTTTTATTTTTAATCAAATGAATCTATTTAGTGAGGTTTCCTGTAGGGGTGTGGGTACCCGTGAGTGGGAGTCAGGGATTTAAGTGATTAGGGCTGTTTTTCCCTCCCTGAACAGGAACAGGGTCCCCACAAGTAACTGATTCACAGTGCGCCCCCACAACATTGGTTATACAAGTACACACACACACACACACACACACACACACAGTGCATATTTATCTACAACAGCACCCCAGGTGACCTTACAGGCTGACTTATAATACAGTATCCATTCAGCAAGCCATGACATCACCACTTACTGCCTGCAGACACTCACACAAATCAGATTTACAGTAACCTGCTGATTTACAGGCAATACCACCAGATTTACAGCCTTAATAAGGACACAAATAACACCCAGAAACTAACCTGCATTCTTCTGAACATGAGACATTTGCATCATCAGCTTGTTGTTTGCTGTTGTAATTTTTTTTCTTTTTTTAATATGTGGGTGTTCAAAACAAAATCAGGGGAGGGAATTACCGAAAATCCCAGCCGGTGAGACTGGTCTCAGCCTTAGGCTTGCTATTATCTTCTGATGGAGCACCAGCTATTTTCGAATTAGGGGGAAATTTAGGCAAGTTTGGCATGCAGAAGTGACGATAGTTTGTTGGGTGCCTTGCCAAAAGATGTTGGATAACATTTAACCTCTTCAGTGCTGACAGACTAGTGTAGGAAGGAGTTTGCAGAGCATTTACTCAAATAGAAAATCCAATGGTTTTACATTAAATTCTTTATGCAGATGGTACTACTTGTGTGTGAAAAATGTAGCTTGCACAAATGTAGCTTTGTTCCTTGGGGCTTAAGAGGGCACATGTTTAAAGATGTGAATAAACTAGCATCAACTTTCCTTTTTGCAACCATTTTATCTTAGTTGGCTTATTATCTTACAGGTATGGGATAGGTGTGTCTGGCTGTTTAGTTTTGCATGTGCATGGGCTGTGTACATAAAAAAAAAAGGGTGTAGCTTCTACGTCTGTAAAGTGAAGCCAATCTGGAGGTGTCTAAAATCATCAATTTTTAATGGCCAGCAGGAGATGAACCCTGCAGCTGCATAAAGACTTCTGGTTGTATATAAGCCTTTCATTTTAATTTAAAGCACCTCACGAGTGTTTCTATTGGAAAATTCAAGTTTTGAAGGGTTAAACGGGTAAATGAAAAGAACTAAAAGTTAATTTGGGCATTATAACTGTGGAAAAAGATGATCATCGGAAAAGCCTTTATTATATTAATTTTAAATGAGCTAGTAAGCCTTCTGATATGTAATCACAGGCTGTGCCAATTAGCTTTGCACATTTTTTCATCATTTGAACTCTTAGGTAACCTCCATTAACAAAATAAGAGCTGTGTGTAGCACAGCAGGCGGCTGCAGACCTGTGGTAATGGATGAAACAATAAAAGGACCGGGCAGAAGTGGGAAGACAACAACACGGTGGAACAAGCAGAAACAGACAGATTAAATGAACTAAAATTAAAGCTGCTCAGTAGTTACAGATGTGGCTGATGTTCTGTTCTGTTCATTTTAGTGGGGAGACAGAGGTTTTCCACGTGGCACTTTTTGTTTTGGATCTCCACATGAGCGTTGAATCGAATTAATTAGCTATGCTGATAACAAACCATGTCCTCATGTGCCGTTCGCGGTGTTAATAAACACTTGGATGTCACATTAAAGACGGCTGATCCGGACTTTAAAGTTCAGGAGAGGTCAGCAGCCTGCTTTTTATTACCAAAATAATAATCCAATTTATTCACAGCACTTTTCAAAACAACACATTCAGAAAAGTTGTATTCGCGAGTCAAACATGAAACCTTCTCGTCATCTGTTATATATTGAAGACCCGAGCCTTTAAAACGGCTGAAGCTGAACACACGACTGATTCTGGAGACGAGTCTCACAAGACGAAGAAGAGAACTATCTGTGCTGTGTTTGATGCCTGCAGGGTACAGGGTCAGTGACTAAGTGTGGTTAAACAGTCCAAGGTTTTATGCG